>NW_022987728.1:715221-807721 GCF_902827165.1 Trematomus bernacchii
CATTTCCTCTTAGTAACAGAGTAGAAATAAGGCAAGCATACATCAAAACTTGACTTCAGTGAGTGTATTTAAAGGTGTTCTTCTCTTCCACGCTCTGCATCCTTTCTGTTTCACTCACCACCGTTCTCTTTTTGTGCGACTCGTTCAGATGTTTGCGTCAGCGGAGTATTGAAGGCTGTGAAGACCAAAGGCTACAGGAGTGCTAAAGCATGAACATAAAGCCTCCATTTAGTCATTTCCTCAAAGAGACCTTGAACGGCTGCACACTCTTTAAACCTCTTGAGATCTAAAAAGGTTTATCTGAGGCGGAGAACAGTAAATATGTGGTGGTGCGATTAGGAGAGTTAAAACGCGGGGAGTGAGGGAAACAAATCTAATTTGAAAGTAAGTAGATTAGCCGGGGTAATATCAGTTCAACCAGGAGAGACGGTTTTGATGTAAGAATACATATTTATTGCCAGGAATACACAAATATATGTAATGGAGTTTTGGCGATTAGCCCGTTGTGCAGGGGTATCATTCTGGAGGGGAGACCACCTGTTGAGTCACCTGAAAAGACAGCTGTCAGAGGGGAGAGCAGATTTAAAAGGGTTAGCAGAGCGCTATGATAGGCTTGTGAGAATAGAGCGAAGTGATTGGTTAAGCTGGGGAATGACGCCCCCGATCACTTATTGAGAGGAGAGAGAGTAGTAACATAGACATTAGGGCTGTGCGATTATGGCAAAAATCATAATCACGATTATTTTGGTCAATAATTGATATCACGATTATTAAATACGATTATTCATTGACTTTGAAAACGTCAATTTATTGAACTTTAAAACAAATTAAAATAATAATTTGAACAGTATCTGTTTAACTGTTGATTACCCTGAACGTATAATTCAACTGAAAAACCAATAAATAAAATAAATGATACATTTATATTTACATTTAAATAAATAATATCAAAATAATAAATACCAATAAAAAAGATCAACAAATATTTTGGAGCGCACTTCAACAAGCTAATAAACATATATAAATATGATAAATAAATTAGACTATAACATAAATTAGATCAAATATGTTGCACTGTCACAACCTAGCAAAGCAAAATAATCTTTTTTTTCGATTATTTTGTTTTTGTAATTGTGGCAGGCCAAAATCGTAATTGCGATTAAAAAACGATTAATTGCACAGCCCTAATAGACATAGTAAATTAATGAGTAAAGACGGTCTTCCTGGTTGAACTTGCGCTGAGCTTCATTTGCGTAAGACTATAAAAAAAGTTAGGAATAACACAGAAAAACACCTTTGTTTTGTTACTTTACAGCTGTTACTCAATCTGGCAATTAAGGTCACCAGGGGCTGTTTAATCCATTATAATCCCAATTCACAATCTCTATGAATAAATGTAATTACCCCAGTGTTTTCATGTGTTAGTTAATATTCAGCAGAGCAGATGGAAACAGCTAATGGCAGAGCGTGTGTAACCAGCTGCTACATAATACCCACGAGAGGCTTATTTATAGAGAAATATATGGAATTCACCCAAAGATCGTGCACATTACTGAGTTTATTCCTGAAACTATCGAGTATGTAATGCCATTAATCAGTCTATACATGTGTTGTATGTTTTTCTTGGTGCTTTTTTTGGACACAGTTGTGCTATTACAGCATTTTCAAAGTTATGGGGGGGGAGAACATCTTGGAGACTCTTCAGGAATTTGCTCATGCTCGGCTTTTTTCATCGTCCAAGCGCCTGGTTTTACTTGGATGAAGCAACACATTTTCCTTTTACATGTAAGTCCAAGTTAAGGTTGCTGTGCGCCAATACAAGCTATTGGACAATCAGATGAGCTAAACCAGCTCATGAGATGAAAACAAAAGAATAAGAAAGGCATTCGGACATATTCAGTGACTACATTTGGTATCTTAAATTGATACTCGGTCACGAAAGCGATCACAAAAACGAGAATAAGTCACAAATATTGAAAAAAACTGCACAGAGATTACAATATTCAATCAGGTACACATATTTAATTGGTGAGGGAAAACGAGATGCAATTTGTCCATAAATGAACATTCACTTCAAAGACTTCAAACACCTTAGTATTCTCAGTTGGTTTGAACTTGTTAAAGTACTGAATTTAAAATAACACTTCTCTCAGCGAGGGAATAACTCAATTATCTGGAATAACCGAGCAAACAACATGAGCTCATTTAAATTCCCGTCTTATCCTGAGCTCTGCTTTTTACATCTGTACGCTTAATGTAACAGTGAATGCTGAAAAATGTAAGATGCATATGAGCAATGCTTTAAATATCCCCCTGGACAGTATTAAGTAAAGGAAAAATAGTAAGAAAAACTATATTATGCAAAGTGGAATCAAGAAATAAAGTAGTTTTCACTAAAGTCAAGTCCCTTTTTATGTATTTTTATTGGAATAAAATACATGTCTTACCAATTCATTTCAGTTATTCAGTCTATACAACAGGAAGTCTTAATACAATACAAAATCAAGTCAAGCTTCTGTAATCCAATTTTATTACAACAAGATAATAAGATTAAAACATATTTGTTGATATAATCCTGCCTTTAAGAACTACACATTTCATTATAAGACAGTCTTAATATAATATAATACTTCTGTGTATTGCAGCCTCACTGGAGTACGACTCTTTAGACAAATGAGTTGCAAATGTGACTTCATGAAGGTCATAATGTTCAGTTTTAGTCGGAGCTGCTTCAGATTGGTATTAAAACTAATGGTCACTTCAGGATGTAGTTTGTGTAATTAATATTTTTAGTAAAGTAATACAAATCTTCAAAAACAACAAGATGTCGAGAATCATGAGATATCCTTGCCAAGATGTTAAAATCCTGGGTGATTCTCTGGCGTCACTTTGTGCCGTTATAACTCCCCGGAGCGTCCTCTGAAATAATATGTGAGTGTGAGTTACATCCCATATGGCTCCTTGTAGATTTCCCTCGCTCTCCTCATTCATATGCACCTCTCCCACTGCACTTATTTTTACAATTTCCTTCCTGTTTGATCTCCTTTCAATCATCCTCTGTTGGAATGTCACTGAAGACAGAAGTGGAGAGAGGGAGGGAGGTGAGAAGAAGATGAGAAGAAGATCTGACGTGGAAGAAGAGTTTTTTATATGCATGAACTCTGCTCGAGTTATAGGTGAAAGCAAGGACGTGAATACATCCGATGACCACTCATGACCAAGTGTGTGTGAACAAGAATGTCAGATATAAACAGCTGGGTTCATGGTGGAAATAAATGTTAATGTATGAAAGTAAGGAGTACTTGCATTGGCTTAGAAAATAGTTGTTAAATACTGTCACATGCACTAACACCTAGGGCTGTGTGATTATGGCAAAAATCATAATCACGATTATTTGGGTCAATAATTGATATCACGATTATTAAAAACGATTATCCATTTACTTTGAAAACATCCATTTATTGAAAAAAAAAATGTGAACAGTTGATTACCCTGAACTTTAAGTATAATTCAACTGAAAAACCAATACAAAAAATAATTAAGAAAAAAAATAATTACATTTTTTATTTTTTTAAAATAAAAAATAATAATCGTTTTATTTCGATTACGTTGTTTTCGTAATCGTTGCAAGCCAAAATCGTAATCGAGATTAATATACGATTAATTGCACAGCCCTACTAACACCTATAGAACACACTACAGCATAGGTCAGTAACAGGCGGACCGCGGTCCAGGTCCGGACCCAGACGCCGACCTATACGGACCCGGACCTATAATCAATACATTAATAGGGGATTTACATTTTGATGGGGCGATTCTAATTTAACCGTCGCCGACAGGGTGCGAAAGAGACGAGTGAGCGATACAGAGAGAGAAGCGGAGAGGAGAGTGAACAGGCGTGTTTGCGGCAGACAGGGAGAGTCAAATATTTATACATGGCGTTCTCTAAGAAGAGGAAAGTGGACAGTGAGAACAGAGCTTATAACCCTGAGTGGACTCCTTCATGTTCATCCTGCCCACTGGGAGCACACAACCAGTGTGTCTCATTTGTTCAGAGAACGTGGCGCTCATTAAAAGCCGTCCGTCCAAAAAGTATTTTTTACTTATAGTGAAAACCACCCTTGGATGATGGGTTAGTAGACTAAAAGCTTTAGGAATCCAAAGTACAACATATAATAAGTACCCTGTATCAAGATTGATGCAAAACAAGTGACATTTGACCTTTTTAGAGAGGTTTAGCAAAAATAAACCACTTCTGGGGTCATTTGGGTGGATTTTCCATATCTCTGGCCCCCCTTGCTCGATTTTGATGGTTGACACCTCTTTCTGATCGTTAGAGCCAATAGAATCGAAGGGGGAGTCCCCCACACACACACGTTGTGAAGAGAAGAGGTGGGGGCTTCGCGCATGTAATTTAGCATCAGAGTGAAACTATCTCTAGCTTTGACATCTGGAAACGGAAAAGCAGTTTTAATGCTTATGGATTATCAGAAATCATTTCAAAGGGACACAGACACATTAGATTAACCTATGGATTAACTTCAGCAGCATTTGTATCGTTTTAATGCCATTGAAGACCACTTTGGAGAGACTACAGAGCCAAGGTAAAAATGTTAGCATTTTTAGCTACCTAGCGTCACCTGTTTTGATGTCCGTTTTTGCTTATAACGTCGCAAATACGTATAATTCAGTGGTAATGTCGGTGTCGTTAGATTCTGTGTCACCTCACGATGTGAAACGATGTCATGGATGTAGAGAAGAGATAAATAATAAGGTTTTGTGAGTGATTTTCGGTGCAGTAAGGTGTTAGCATTTTTCGTTCATTGCTAATTCAGAGGCTCAGTGTTAGCATTGTGGGTTTTCTTTTGAAAAAAAAAAAAAAAAAAGATCAGTTAGATGAGTTTCTTCCCGTTACATGGATATAGAACATTCATAGTTTTATTAAATGAACATGCCCTCAGACACTGTTTCCTGCAAGATGTTGCGGCAGTACCCCGGTACCGGGGTCTCTCGGGCTTAACAGGTTAAGGAGATGTTAACGAAGCGAGGAATAGAGCCAAAACAAGTGGTTTCAATAACCACAGGTGGAGCCCCTGCCATGATAGGGAGAGAGAAAGGAGCTGTGTCAAGAATGAAAGAGGATAATCCTGAGCTCATCTCTTACCATTGTGTCATTCATCAATCTGTCCTGTGCTCCTCCCTGTCAGATGAGCTTGCTGAGGTGATGAACACAAAGATGGAAATGATCAAGTCAGCATCGCATGCTCAGGGAATTCCTCAGAGAAGTTGATGCAAACGCTGATGATCTTTTGCTGCACAACAATGTGAGATGGCTCAGCAAAGGCAGGGTGTTGGAGCGCTTTTGGTCCATCAGAAGGGAAGTAGCAGCTTTCTTGGCAGAGATGAGAAGTCAGAAGGCAACACAGTTTTCTCTCTTTTTAGAAGATGAGACATCACTTTGCATCTGAATGAACTGAATTTGAAGCTACAGGGCAAGGACAATTCAATGTGTGAATTGATGACAGCTGTCCGCTCCTTTCAGAGGAAACTTGAAGTGTTCAAGGAAGATCTGCAGGGAGACTGTGCACACTTCCCAGCAGTGCAGGAACAGGTTCAGGGACAGAGAAATGTGTCTTCTTTTGTTGACTTTGTAGATAAGCTGATTGTAAACTTCAGCAAACGTTTTGACAGCTTCAGCTTTGGACGGCAGCTCACCATGTTCATTCAGAACCCATTTCTTATTACAGATGTCAGGGAGTTCTCAAAGGAAGTCCCACAGCACTTCAAGTTGTCAAATGCTGGGCCTCTCCAGATGCAACTGCCACTTTCTGGCTCAACAGTCTCTGAGACAGCTTTCCCAGGTCTGAGGAAAGTAGCTCTATATATATTCACCATGTTTGGCTCCACAGGCAGCTTTCTCCACAATGAACATTATTAAAACTAAATATCGTTCCAGGCTAACCAATGAGAACCTGCATGTGTGTATGAGAATGGCTCTGACACCATTTCAGCCCAGATTTAAAATCCTGGCAGGACAAGCTCGAGCTCAATACTTACTTCCAAGCTCAATACTTACTTCCTGTCACCTGATCTCAATCTCTGACATCAGCAAATGGAACATTCAGATTGATGACATCATGGCCCAATCCCAAACCACGCCCTACACCCTACCCCTACACACTACCCCTCCGTTTGCGCGTTCGCGCGGAGGGTCCGCCACATTAAGTGCTGTTCCAAACCAACGAGTGTGGAGCGGTGTGGAGGGGGAGTGGGCTATCAAGCCCTCAAACAGCGAGTCTGCATCGGTGCTGACTTGAGACCGGTCTCTACCTGACCGGAGTCAACGCTGTGTGTGTCCGTCAGGAAACACGCTGTTAAAAAGTAGTTCCAGCAAACATCCACTGATAAACTGCGATGTTAACAACCTCATGATAACCTCATATTTTTTTAACTTAGGATCATACCTGTGGTTAGTCTAGAAAAAGGTAAATGTGTGCATTTTATTATAAAGTTGTGTATATTTACAGACTGTTGCAAAAACTAAGAAGCTTATAAACATCAGGTTTAAAACTAAAAGAGCTTTACAGAAAAAGTAACACAATGAAAGATGTTTGGAGTTTTATTTGAGTTATTAATTTACATTTTTTGTCTAAGAGATGCTGATTTCAAACCGTTGTTACATACAGTTATGGCATTTCCTGTTTCTGCCGGAGAGAGGGGAGTTTGTCCCAAAGCTTGCCGCTGTATTTACTCCCTCCATCTGACAGGAGGGAGCCTCGTTGAGCTGCGAGTGTGGCTACAGATGGAGTTCACTCCGTCACGGAGGGGTAGGGTCGAGGGAGTGGTTTGGGATTGGGCCCATATGTCCCTTTCATGTTCATGTTCCGGAAGTTTGCAGGTCTCAGCTGTGACGTGAATTCATCAGAGCATCAGAGCGTCAGTCAGAAGGCAGAAGGAACTGTTCCAGCTAGTGTCAGATCATTGCAGAAATAGGTTTTGTAGCAAGCTAACATTAGGGAAACTTGCACGTCTATTTTAACGAGATAATCTTCACAAGTGAACTCCACTTTTGTGGGATGTTTGTGACGTTAATTCAGTCGAACAATTATATTCAGTTTGCTTAACAACAGGTCATTTCATCACCGCAGTAGAGATGGAGATGAACAATAGAGATGAGATGGAAGTCAAGCTCGAGATTCTGCAAAAAGAGAATCAGGAAATCAAGTTGTTGCTGCAGCAGGAGAGGACTTTAAGGAATAAGCTTGAGATTGAAGGAGCTAAGAAGAAGGAAGCGATGCTGAAAGCATATACAGAGAAAGCAGCAATGCTATTTAAGCACAATATGAAAGTGAAAGCCCAGGAAATTGAGCACAACGTCTTGCGCGTCAACAATGAGGACCTGAACATGAAATACGGAACGCTCCAGAGGTCACACAAGAAGGTCGAAGCAGAGATGGCTGCCTTGAGAAAGGCAAACCAGGAACTCAAACAAATGATCGAACCCTGTGTTGAGGAGAAAGCTGTAGAGATGGCTTCTTTGCGTGAGATAAACCAGGAACTCCAACAACAGAAGCAGCGTTGTGTGGTGGAGAAGGATAAAGAGATAGCTGCCTTGCTGACGGAAAACAAAACACTGAAACAAGAGAAGGAGCGTTGTGTTGAGGAGAAAGATGCAAACACGGCCGCCATGCAAAAGACTAACCAAAAACTCAAACAACAAAAGGAGTTAGCTGCTTTGCGTCAGAAAAACCAGGAACTGGAACTCGAGAAAGCTGTCAGGATAGCTGCTTTGCATGAGAGAAACCAGGATTTCCAAATACAAAAGGTACGTTATGTTCAGGAGAAAGCTGCCAGGATAGCTGCTTTGCGTGAGAGAAACCAGGAACTAAAACAACTGAAGGAGCGTTGTGTTGAGGAAGAGGCAAAGATGGCCGCCTTGCTGAAGGAAAATCAAAAACTGAAACAAGAGAAGGAACGTTCTGTTGAGGAGAAGGTGGACAAGAAGGAAGATGTGGAGGTGAAGGTGGAACCAGAAAAAACCGGTAACGGAGTAATGTTATAAATTAAGTAATTATAAAACGGATAAGTCAAATCAAGCAGTCTGTGTCTCCTGCAGCTCGCTGATTCAGTGAATGAGTGACCCGACACGACAGCAAATAATAAACATATTTATAACTAGTTTAGCTAGTTCCAGGGGTAGATAAGATTGGTAAATGTGATAGGTATACATTTTAACAATTTTAAATATTTCTTTTCACTAGAGGGATTTCCCCCGCAGGTTTTTATTTTCGTAACATTTGCGCGACTTGTCCACATGCAACTGTCACAGGAGTTGTGCTGCAGTGCAGACAGAGACATCAACCGTTATAACTTTCGAGGGGTGGAGGTATGCCCATTATTTTAAATGTGTAAGAAGAAAGGACAGGAATGTGACGGTAAGGTGCTCTGCTGCAAACACAACATAAAACCTCTCCAAGCACCTGCAAAGGCAACATGCTAACACGAAGCTAGTAGCTAAAGACCCCCGAACCCAGAGTGATGATGTTGAGTGAGTGCCGACTCCGAACAAGCAGCAAAAACTAGAATTTTCACCGTTATTAACTTGTGTTATGTTTTCCTTATAGGTTTAACCTGTTCTAAATAAAGAACAGGTTAAACCTAAAGGTTGTTAATAAAAAAAACTGATTCATTACACACTAAATTACTGGAGCGGTCATTTTCAATTGATTGTTTTTATATTAATTTGATATTTTCCTGGCAGTTTTTGGTTGGAGTTTGTGTCTGAATACTATTAAAAAATCACCTTTGAAACTTGATTACAAACACCCCCTTTTGTTTCAGACAGAGGGTGAAAAGAGGTGCTGCAACACTGATATACACCTGAACATCAGCAGGAGAGGACTCTTTAAAGTAGAGACACTACATACTGATATACACCTGAACATCAGCAGGAGAGGACTCTTTAAAGTAGAGACACTACATACTGATATACACCTGAACATCAGCAGGAGAGGACTCTTTAAAGTAGAGACACTACATACTGATATACACCTGAACATCAGCAGGAGAGGACTCTTTAAAGTAGAGACACTACATACTGATATACACCTGAACATCAGCAGGAGAGGACTCTTTAAAGTAGAGACACTACATACTGATATACACCTGAACATCAGCAGGAGAGGACTCTTTAAAGTAGAGACACTACATACTGATATACACCTGAACATCAGCAGGAGAGGACTCTTTAAAGTAGAGACACTACATACTGATATACACCTGAACATCAGCAGGAGAGGACTCTTTAAAGTAGAGACACTACATGCTGATATACACCTGAACATCAGCAGGAGAGGACTCTTTAAAGTAGAGACACTACATACTGATATACACTTGAACATCAGCAGGAGAGGACTCTTTAAAGTAGAGACATTACATACTGATATACACCTGAACATCAGCAGGAGAGGACTCTTTAAAGTAGAGACACTACATACTGATATACACCTGAACATCAGCAGGAGAGGACTCTTTAAAGTAGAGACATTACATACTGATATACACCTGAACATCAGCAGGAGAGGACTCTTTAAAGTAGAGACACTACATACTGATATACACCTGAACATCAGCAGGAGAGGACTCTTTAAAGTAGAGACACTACATACTGATATACACCTGAACATCAGCAGGAGAGGACTCTTTAAAGTAGAGACACTACATAATGATATACACCTGAACATCAGCAGGAGAGGACTCTTTAAAGTAGAGATACTACATACTGTTATACACCTGAACATCAGCAGGAGAGGACTCTTTAAAGTAGAGACACTACATACTGATATACACCTGAACATCAGCAGGAGAGGACTCTTTAAAGCAGAGACACTACATACTGATATACACCTGAACATCAGCAGAAGAGGACTCTTTAAAGTAGAGACACTACATACTGATATACACCTGAACATCAGCAGGAGAGCACTCTTTAAAGTAGAGACACTACATACTGATATACACCTGAACATCAGCAGGAGAGGACTCTTTAAAGTAGAGACACTACATACTGATATACACCTGAACATCAGCAGGAGAGGACTCTTTAAAGTAGAGACACTACATACTGATATACAACTGAACATCAGCAGGAGAGGACTCTTTAAACTAGAGACACTACATACTGATAACAACGTGAACATCAGCAGGAGAGGACTCTTTAAAGTAGAGACACTACATACTGATATACACCTGAACATCAGCAGGAGAGGACTCTTTAAAGTAGAGACACTACATACTGATAACAACGTGAAATATATAGGATAGGGCTCCATTAATACTACATACTTGATTGATTGACAGGATGGAACTAGGTCTATTGGAATACATTGTGAACTTCTTGGGAGAACAATTATTTCTAGTAATGTGTGACAGTTTTATGGACCTTTTGTTACATGTGTTGCTTTGGCTGTATTTATTACACTGTATTTATGATGCCTTCTTGGTCAATTCTTGACAAAGAGAGTCAGACCACGACATTAACAAAGGAACTTGGTTGGGCTTAATGGATTTAGTGGGCTGAATGAAATCATAAATGCTCTTTCATTAGGCAGATATTAAAGGACACCTAGCAAGGCAGTTTGAATGTGATATAAGAAACAGTCTGGTGATTGCGACCCAGCATCAAATTGCGACGGATCCCATTCTTTGATGTGCTGTAAAAAGCTTACGATGCAGAAAGACATACGACAGACTTGAAACACCCGGGAGCTCCGTGTTCATCTGTACAGTACGCTGAGACCCCCGCACTGCGCTCACAAACCCCTCAGACGCTCATTCATCTATGCTCTCCACTCACAGCTGTTTGTTGGTACGCTAACTTTTAAAAATAAGTTGCAAGACTGTCACTTAATAAGGCAGACATGGCAGAATATGTCATGCACCCATGCACATGCAGACAAACAGTCCTCCTGTAATTGTTATTCCTACTGTCAGCTTGTGAGTTTGGCTGCCTTACAGGAGCACACACACACACACACACACACACACACACACACACACACACACACACACACACACACACACACACACACACACACACACACACACACACACACACACACACTTTTTCTGCCTAGCCACATGACACATTCCCTGTATGTCCCAAGGGTTCCTGGGGACTTTCCATTGCAAGAGAGGATTTGCTTCACACCTGTCACTGTGTATGTGTGTGTGTGTGTGCGTGTGTGTGTGTCCCAGCTAAGCAGCGTTGAGACTTCCCACAATTCCCTGATGTAATTTGTCAAGTGTTGGAGGAGCTTGAAATATAGATTAGTGAGCACACAGCGACTGTCAGCACATTGCACGGCTTCAATTAAATAAAACATTCATAAGGTTAAAAAAAGAAAAACCTCTTGCTACACTCGTGCTGAGTTTTGTTCTATATTTGTCTGTTTCTCTCTCTGATTAGAGCTTGTTTTGATGTGTCAGACATGAAAGCGACAGAGCGGTTGTGTTTGCTAACCTGCGGCTCAGGGAAATCATGCAAAACGGGACTCTGTTTATTTTGAACCTCCGTTGTTGGCGATGCATCTTTCTGCCTTCCCATAAGTCTCTCTTCTTCCTTTGAACATCCTCATGTGCATCCTTCCATTGTCTCCTTCTTCTTCTCTTCTTATTTCGTGCGTTGAAGCTTGTCGGCGGGCGTGTCTGAAACTCGACCAACAACCAATCACATGAATCTCCCGCCCCGGACACACAAGCACGCGGTTTGATTGGCTAGAGCTTGTACTGGCATATGATTTGATTGGCTGACGCTTCCGTCGAAGCTTCAAAAGTTGAACGTTGCTCAACTTTTGAAGCGAGCCACTCGAGCAAATCGAAGCGACGGAACCACAATGCAGTTCGGCAAAGCGTGACGTCACTCCATTCAAAGTGAATGGGCAGAAGCGCTGAAGCTTCAACGCACGCCGCCGCGTGGACGGGCACTGTTTTCTCCTCTCCTCCTAACACACACTCCTCACACACTCACCGTCTCCGGGTAGTCTTGCCTTTTTGAAAGTGATGTGCTTTGGGGATTTGTCTGTTCCACTGCTTTTTGAAAGTTTGACACACACACACACACACACACACACACACACACACACACACACACATACAGTACACACACACACACACTCACACACTTCGTCTACCGTATGCTGCCAAGCGTACAGTAGTTGACCAGCTAAAATACTCTCTGCTTGTCGGTTTATCAACTTTCACAGCTCCTTCACTGTCTCTTTCTAAACTTCTTTCTCACACACACTCTCATTAAAGTGTGCAGAACATTCAGCTTACCCTGCCAGGACTAGAGTTTCAATTCTGAGAAAAAAGGCCAACCAGACAGTATATTAAACCCCCTTCAGCAAAATGAAACTGTGATATCAACCTTCATTAAGCCAGCTTAGGTGAGCCCATTAATCACAGGTACTTTACCCTCCATGATGTCACTCACACACGCGTTCCCGCTCACAGATTTATTGGCTGAGGCCACTTCCGTCTTGCTACATCTCACACTGTAATTGATTCCCATGTCACTGCTGCTTGTCTGCAATGTGAACAAATCAAAGACAGGAGAACAATGTTGCTGTTTGGTGCTCTGATTTCATGTGATGCAGAGACTCCTGGGGATACAGTATGTGTGATTTTGGTTAAAAAAACATACATTGACTCAAAAAGGCTACATGCAGTTGAGCAAAGCTTTGAGCTCTTATTCAAAATAACCATCTAACACAAAGTCCATTTGAGGATTATTTATTTTTTACTAATTTTGCCTCACACATTCCCCATTTTACTGATTTGACCTCTTGTCTCAACTTTTCCCAACTTGGTTAGTATTCAAACGTTTTCATTTTCCCCCAACAACATTGCAATGTGCTGCTCTAAATATAAGAGCTTATTCAGACTCTCCTTTTCTGTAAATTAAAATGTATTGTGGTAAATAACCTCCAAAAAGTATTACATAACTTAATTCCCGATCTAAACTCGTGATAAGAAAATCAAATCAAAATGCATCACATCGCAGAAATCAATCAAATTCATCAAATGAGTTTTATAGAGTTTTAGCTGCAACTCATCATGCATTTGATTTTTCTGAGCCAGGAAGTCAAAGCCAAACTAAAGTCCGACCAAATGAAACTTCTACATTGCCAGAGGCGGAGCTTTATGATGGATTTCCTATCAATCCACTGTTATGTGGAGCCGCCAAACACTACAGCAAAGTTTTGTTACTGCGTTGGGGAATTGCAGGAAAAGGCCGTCTGTGTTCAGGCAACCGTACCTGAATAAAGTTTTGAAAACTTCGAGATTAGCTTGAAGCATTGCCATGGTTTCAGCTTGGATGTTGGATTTAGGGGTTTATCTCCCTTTCTTTACTCTTGTCTTGTTTTAAACATCTAAGAAGCAGATTGAACCTCTCTGAAATGGTTTGATTGAGTGTGCCCAGCAAAGCAGAGCCGGATAATATTCCCAAAGTCAAATCCTTCTGCATCTGGCCGACATCCAGACCAAAGCAAACGCTCAGACGGTGTCTAGAGAGGCTTAGGAAGATTTGAGCTCCCGCCAAAGATCTCCGGCAGTCTGCTTCACAAGTTGATGCTTCTGCTTTGTGATGCGTGAACACAAAAGGGACATCCTCTTGCAATTGTCTGACTTGTGTATATGACATGAATTACAATCTCCAAAAACAAACAAACAATTGGTTTTGATTTGTCTTTTGATGCTATTTCACATGATTAATTATTCATGGGGGCGTCAGAGTCGGGAAATATGAATGTGCCCCTAAAACAAGGGTTTGTATTTGTTGTTTTGCACATTAATATTTGAACATTTGCAAATGATGCCAACATGGCAGACAGATCATAAGAATAAATGACTATACAAACACTATAAATCAATGCAATTCTGTAAATGAATGAAGTCGCTTTGAGTTTATTTGATTAATTTGATTCAGGTAACACATTATTTTATTGCCGGTTAAACTAATCTCATTATAATTAGTACACTGAATTCATCTTAATTACCCATTTCCATCTCAGTAACTGATGAGGTATGTGTGCATTAGGGCTGTACCCGAATATCCGAATATTCGTTCATTGGAGTATTATTGGGGTCTCAATTTCGTTATTCGGATATTTTTTGCACTGCACTGCGGCTGCCAAATTTAATTTATTGAAATCTCCAATATCAACGTAAGAGCTTGTGCCTCTTCGGGGGGTGCTAACACTTAACCATAAACGTTATCGTTTACTTTCTCCGTCTTTATATGTAGATATGACTTTTCTCCGTCACGTTGTTTCCATAGCAACAACAACTTCCTGTCAACAGCCCTAACTCTCCTTCAAAATAAAAGCATGTCCATACAAAATAGGAAGCCAAGCCAACTTACACTTAAGACATATACAACTGCAACGAAAGTAACAAACACAATATGATATCCTTTTCAATTTCAAAGAACACAAATTGGGTTACATTAACAAATAACTATAAAACAACAATACTGTAGAATAACAAAATGAATGCCGTGAATACACCGAAATACACGTGTTGAAGCGGTTCGCTGCTGATTACTACGCACCCCCCCGCGCGCGCGGGCCGAATATCCGAATATTCTCTGCTGATTACTACCGAATATCCGGAGCCCGGAAAATTGTATTCGGGACAGCCCTAGTAGTAGTAATACATTGACAGTATATAAATATATATGGGTATGCAGAGAAGAGGAAAGAAAACAAATGGCAAGAACTAAGACAACAAAAAGAAAAATCCTTGCAATAATTCACTGTTTGGGAATTACAAAAATACACAGGGGCCATCAGTGAAAGAGAGAGAATGAGACAGATGGAGGGAGAAGAGATAATGACTGTGAGAGGATGCCAAGGACAATAAATCAAACAAATAGACAATAAGTAACAGAAAACAAAAAGGGAATTGAAACAGAAAGATTAAACTGAACAGCATCCAAGGTCTTCTCAAAGTAGCTTCTCTCTCACAGCGAGGGGATCATCCACTCCGAATGAAGACCTCATTACAGATTTATTTTGATCAAGAAATGAAAATATTCTCAGTGGTAGATAACTGAAAGCAGTGGTGGAAAAATATCTGACCTGCAGACAAGTACTGTTCAGTTTTGGAGTGTTTTATGCCATATATGCACATATAATGTTATTATAGGGCTAGTCAATACTTCCACTCCTGATACTTTTTATTTGTTCTTTTTCATTTGACTGCTGTAGTTGCTGTGCAGATTTAGATTTTACACACACAACATTATGATCAATTTAGATTAGCCTGTCTTAAATTGAGTAAACAACCCAACAGTTGGTAAAGTAGATCAATTACTTTCACCTTAAGGAGCTACAACAGTACAAAGTTGCTTATAAATCAAAAAGTTTCCTAATTGATCACGTTCACTTTGCCACTAATGCTAATGCACTTTGACCAAAATCGTCAATACCTTTTTTGGCCACTAGAGGGCAGCTTAAACATCGGTACAAACCATGGACATATTATCACCTTATAAAACATGTATGGCTAATGTGTTGGAAAGCAGAAGCCTATTCATTTGGCAATATTAGCTGTAACGGCCCATACACACGGCGGCGTGCGTTGAAGCTTCAACGCTTCTGCCCATTCACTTTGGATGGGGTGACGTCACGCTTCGCCGAACTGCATTGTGGGAGCAAAGCTTCTACTTTTGAAGCTTCGACGGAAGCGTCAGCCAATCGAATCATATGCCAGTACAAGCTCTAGCCAATCAGACAGCTTGTGTGTCCGGGGCGGGAGATTCATGTGATTGGTTGTTGGTCGAGCGTCAGACACGCCCGCTGGCAAGCTTCAACGCACGACGCCGTGTGTAGGGGCCGTAATTCATACTCACTTTCGGACTTTGGAGGGAAATATCTGGCGTTTTAGCTGCTAAATGCTACAATATTTTACAATGTCGTTCACTTTGCAAGTAGCTAATAGTATACTTTGTATTGCAAAACACCACTGAGTGTGAGTTAATGTAACTCTATTGGACAGTTGGCTGATTGGTAGCTAGAGGCTTATACAGGTTGCTTGAACTTGGAAAGGTCAAGTACATAATTAGCTGTTAAGAGTCCAGCAAGGGTCTAATGATCACTTCACATTAAAAAAATGGACTGAACTGTGAAAATTAAATGACTCCAGAGACTGTGAGAGAAAAGTTATTTATGTATTCTGCAGAAGTTTTCCAAAGCGTAATTCCAGTAGGACCATTACAGCAAACCTATCCAATGTTTGTGATAAACTTAGACCACCATGAACTTGGGGAGAAGGTTATCTGGCTATAATAATAAAGCTTTATTTATATCGCACTTTTCATACAACACATGCAGCTCAAAGTGCTTTACAAAATGACACATCACAAGTTAAAAACAAACAACAAGAAATTCCCCTCAGATTATTAGGTACATGCAGCAAAATATAACATTTTATCAGGTTAATAGACACAAGGAGGTAAAAGGTATGATAATACAAATACAATAAAATAATAATATCTCTCCGACAGATAAGACACAAGACAACTGAGTCGATGCAACAATATGAAATATAAAATATAAATATGAGATCAGAAATGAAGATGTGGTCTGATCTACAGTACCTTAGATATTAACTTCCATTTCGTTTTGGCTGTATTTTCATGGCAGTCTATGCACATTGACAGTTTCTCTATTTATCCAATCATTGCAGCCCGAGGTGTTCACAGCAGTTCAAGTGAATATAATCTTGGTTCAACCTCAATAATGATTTAATGTTCAGGAGTAGCAGAATAAAGGTTTATTGATGCTAAAAGTGGCACGTACTCACCTTCACACCTCATTCTGCTCTCTCTGTGATTGATTCTTCTCTCCTCAACTGTATCCAAATGTTTTACTCTGGATTCCTCCTCAGTCTCTTTCTGTACCTAATGGCGCGTTTCCACTACAGCGCGGAGCACGGTTTAAGAGGGCTGTGACGTCAGCGGCCCGTCTTTGGTTGCGTTTCCACTTGGCCTAGTACCGGCCGGCGGGTCCTAATTCACAGTTTTTCTGGCCTCATAAAATCGTGGGTCTAGGGCCAGAGACACCGAGGCTGAGTCGGGCTGAGTATGCTAAACTAGAGAGAGCATCGCTGGCAAGGGGGCTACAACTACAACAAGATGGACATATTTGACCGTGATTTAATTGTAATACACGTTTCAAAATGATGCCGAAGTAACAACATACTGATACCGGTTAGTAAAAACCATGAATTAATGCTTTGACAAGTCTGCAGACAGACGGCAGGCGAAAAACCTTTTAAAATGCGTGTTTTCTAAATGGAGATTGGCTAAGCTAACGCAGTGTATGCTCCGACCGTCCACACTCACAACAACGGCCTATATAGACATAAATAAAGCAGCGACTGTATTCACCATGACACAGGCAGTCTGTGGTTTGTACTTGTTTAACTTTTGTCTAGTTTCTGAACATATATGAGGAGCTGTGAGCTCTGAGTGCTAACAGCTAACGGCTGATGTTGGTTTTCTGTGGTTCTCATTGAAGATGACGTCACGGCTCCGCCTACACTGCGTTACTATAGATACTGCCCCAGTTCCTAAACTGTAATGGAAATGCGCCATAAAGTGAGCCAGTCCTAACGAGGCCTAGCCATACCGAGCGAGGCCGAGCGAGGCCGTGTAGTGGAAACGCGCCATTATTCCCTTTAGTCTCCCTCTGTCTCACCCTTACTTCCCTTTTCGTCACCAGTCTATAAATCCTTACCTGCTGCCTGTGGGGGAATAAGAGCTCTTCTCTTCATCCAGTCACTCTGGGATTGTCTACCTGAGTTTGCCTGCAGGCATAGATAACTCAGGAGGAGGAAGGAAAATAAATTGGTCGACTCTTGTCAGATTGGGCATTCGCACTCGATTGTCTTCCCCTAACAAAATAATCCATCTGATCCTATCTGTTACAATCAGTCCTACTGCTGACTATGGATTGCTGCATTACACTAGATAACAACAACAGAGTTGAAACACACGTATTGGCTGATTTAAAGGGACTGCACTCAATGCAAACTATATTAAAACCTGCAGGGAGTTTTGATTTGTCGACATTTTGTTTAAAATCCGTCAAAATAGTTCACGTATTGGATACAAGGAAATCCGATTTGGCAGTATTGATGGAAGCTCTCGGCTATTTCCTTTTAAAAATGAATTGTGTTGTTCAATTTAGCTAAACGTCAGCGGGAGGTCTTCACTTTGAGTGGACTGATAACTGCATGAATGCGAAAAAACATGACATATTTTCTGCAGCTGAGTGTTTGAAACAATGATCAACGTATTTAACAAAATGCAAATGCTGAACATGCACCGAACATCAGATGATATGGTTTTGAAACTTGACATTTAAATAAACATAGACTTCCTTTATGAAATGACAATTGTGAAACCATTACAAAATCAACTTAAAAATCAACAAAATATCTTGTCTTGCTCAAAATAAAGAAACCTATTGTAACTTTAAACAGAAATAGTACTTCAAAACAAGACCACAGCCACTCTAGTGTCCTTTTAAGGCCTTTTGTTTTTAACATTTTTGAACTTTGCAGCAACAATCATCAGAAACGTTAGCATTGGTTTTTTAAATAAATGACTATTTCAACAAGTAGGCGTGAATTAACCAAAAGTAGCCGCCTGACTCTCTTCTCTCTAAGGCATTCTTTACGTATAGCATGTTACTAGAACAGCATGTGTGAAAAAGACCATTTGGACTTGATAGCTTCCCATAATATTGAGGGATTGACGGGGCCCATGGGAGGGCAGCGGACAAAAGATCGATATCCTAAGTGACGCTGTCTTCGCTCATCAATGGAAGGAGTTAAAGTCCCATCTTCAGCTTTCTGTATCCCAGTTCCAACAATGAACCTGGGCGCCATTTGTCGACCTTTTGCCAATTTGTCCGCGAGTTGTTTGTGTTTGCGTTGACATTAGATCCATCTATCTTCCTGTCAGTGTTGTCTAGACTCTTTTGTCGCAGAGAGAACGTGTGCAGAATTTTGGTTTCCTTTTCGTCACAAACACACACATATTGCAGCAAAGACAGGTGTTGATGTGTAATTGTTCTTTCTGTCACATCCAAGAAATGGCAGACTGATATCAACACACACACACACACACACACACACACACACACACACACACACACACACACACACACACACACACACACACACACACACACACACACTCACTAGGGCTGTACCCAAATATCCGAGTATTCGTTCGTTGGAGTACTATTCGGGTTTCAATTTCGTTATTCGGATATTCGTTTTGTTGAATTTATTGAAATCTCCAATATCAACGTAAGAGCTTGTGCCTCTTCGGGGGGTGCTAACACTTAACCATAAACTTTATCGTTTACTTTCTCCGTCTTTATATGTAGATATTACTTTTTCTCCGTTAATCTCCGTCACGTTGTTTCCATAGCAACAACAACTTCCTGTCAACAGCGCTAACTCTCCTTCAAAATAAAAGCATGTCCAAACAAAATAGGAAGCCAAGCCAAATTACACTTAAGACGTATACAACTTCCGCGCAGGTCGAATATTCGCTGCTGATTACTACCGAATATCTGGAGCCCGACGAAAAATGGTATTCGGGACAGCCCTAACACACACACACACACACACACACACACACACACACACACACACACACACACACACACACACACACACACACACACACACACACACACACACACACACACACACACACACACACACACATACATTACACACACATGGGGGAAAGGTCTCATCCTGTCAGATTCACCCTGTCAAACACGAGCATGGGTTCATTTGGGGTTTCTGTGCGAGTGTATGTGTGTTTACGTCCGTATAAACCCAAATTTCTGTCTCTCACTCCGTCCATCTTTGTGTATTTATTTTTGTATGTCTGTGTCCAGCCAGTGTGTGTGAACAAAAGCCCGCTGCTGCCTGCCAATTTTGAAGGTGATGCATGTATGTCTGGGGACAAATTCAAATATACAGCCATATAGGGACACGCATTTTGACACACACTCGCATTCAGCCAGAGACAAAAACAGTACAGTTGGACTGACTTCCAGATGATGAACATACATTTCCCATCATTCCAAACATTGTGGGTGGTCTGTGTGTTTTCCAGCATTACTCATCTGTTGATAGTACAACTAAATACATCCCGAGGTGTGCTTCAAAACGGCAAAATATTTGAGTAGCACAAGCACGAAACATCATTTTGCAAAGATGAGTTTTGCAATGTCACTGTGACTTGGGCAACATGTATTCTAAGTTTCAAAACACAACTTCCAAATGAGCATTATGTGTCTCTTGGAAAGTCTTTATTTGGCCATCTTGTTTTCCCTAGCCCACACAAACAACAAAAGCAAACAGGAAGCTCCTTTATTGTTTCCGGAGGCACATTAATTTTGTCTCGACACCATTTGACTCAGGATCTTTTTACAGCAGGTTTATAAAAACATATGATGTATGATAAACACATTTTTACAAAAGGAGTGCTTCACTGATTCCTTAAAGCCTGGTAATCCCTTTTCCATTGTTTTCTTTGCCTACAATGTTTCCCCTCATGCCAAAAATACAGATGGTAGCGCTAACTTCATCACAATTAGCCCTTCCTTTCCAGCTTGAAAGTCAAGTAGCAGCTTTTGTCACAGCCTGGCAGCCGTCACTATTTGGCAATCAAAGCTTTGATGTGTGAGATTGGAAAGCAGCTGCTGAGAAATGTTGTTTTGCTACAGATATTCCTCGTACTTATTTCCTTTTCCCGTCACCCACACCTTCTTTTCTCTGCATGTGATTTTGTTTGTTTGTCCATTTGCTCTGCTCTGCCGTTGATAAACCCGGTAAAATCTACTCCCTCGCTCTAATCTGAGAGATTTAGGAACGTTTGCTCTGCTCTCTCGCTGGAGGAAGTGAACTGCACACAAACACCCACATATGTTGTTGCACACTTGGTCACAGAATAAATACGTCACCACTGTGCCGCCAATGACCTGCATCTTGGTTGGCGTCCAACACAGTCATTATTTCGCCCACTCAGATAAACACACAGGGTTTTGTTTGATCAGGAAGTTGGGTATAGTTTTTATTTTGGCCTGACTAGTGATGGGACAGATTTGTTTACGGTCAACCCTAACTAGGGATGTCCCGATCACCTTTTTTTGCTCCCGATCCGATTCCGATCATTTGATTTTGACAATCTGCCGATACCGATTTTTCCCGATCCGATCTTTATGCAATGCATTAAGAGAAAAAAAAGGTAACAGATAACGGCTGGTCATCCAACGCGATGAATTCAGCTATCTTGGCTGTTATTTTTTTGGCCTTTTCACTGTTCTGGGGCAGTTTCTCTTTCCTTTTAAAAGTCTCTGAAAGTGTCGGTTGTTTCAGTGCCGTTACCTGAGTGGCCGCTGTGTACTCGTCGTGTAGTTGTTGGTGTTTGTATTAGATTGGTCGTGTTGAACGTAGCTCTGTTCTTTCCACCACGCGGAACCTCCGCCTTGCAAACATTGCATCTGGCTGTTACACTGCCTTCGCTTTCAATTTTATAATACTTCCAAACTCCTGACATTTTCTCTGTCCCGACTCCCGAGTCACCAGCTGAACGTAGCCTCTCGTTAGCTTACTGCTACTATTAGACACTGCGCCCACTCTGTTGCCAGATTTGAGAGAAATAAGCAACCAGGTCTATGAAAACAAGCCCAAAAGAAGCAACACATACATGATGTTGTGTAATTTTAAACCAAAACTAAGGCCTCAGGATGACTTTAAGACGTGAACATGGTCATTTTTGTTTTGTAACATTAAATAAAAAATTAAAATATTATTAAAAAAAAAAAAAAAAAAAATCCCGATCCCCGATTTTTTTCTCCCGATTCCGATCTTTTGAAAATCACGTGATCGGCTCCGATCCCCGATCACGTGATCGGATCGGGACATCTCTAACCCTAACCTTAACCCCAACTGTCGTGGCTCATTCTTGTAGGACATTTAAAACTGTGCCACATTAACAGGGCTCCGCTTCTTGACTCACACGTTAAAAAAAGTCCAAATAAAACTCTGTAGGCGCTGATTTATTTGCCTTCCTTTGGCTGATTTATTTACTTCTTCCATAAAATTAAACAAACAAATAAACAAAAATGATCAGTGTAACGTGATGAGAAGTGATGGGACAGATTTGGTTATGGTCAACACTAACCCTAGACTCTCATGAATTGTCTTCAATTTAGATTTTTTTTCCTATTACCATCTTGAAACGGTTCTGCATTCATAACATCTGCAAATTAAATAAAAAAGCAGTGTTGTGTTTGATCATGAAGCCGGGTATAGTCTTGATTTTGGCCTGAGAAGTGATGCAATAGATTTGGTTATAGTTAACCCTAACCCTAATCCCAACCCTAACCCTAGACTCTAATGAATTGACTTTGATTTTGAACATCTTGGCTATTGCTATCTGGAAACGGTACCACAGACACAACATCTGCAAATTAGATAAACAAGCAGGGTTTTGTTTGATCATGAAGCCGGGTGTATTTTCGATTTTGGCCTTATAAGTGATGGGATATATTTAGTTATGGTCAACCCTAACCCTACAAATTGGCCCTAAAATAACCCTAGTCTCTAATGAATTGTCTTCGATTTTGAATATTTTCACAGACAAAACATCTGCAAATTAGATAAACAAGCAGGGTTTTGTTTGATCATGAAGCTGGGTATAGTTTTGATTTTGGCCTGACTAGTGACTGGACAGATTTAGTTACGATTAACTCTAACCCTAACCCTCTGAATTGTCTTCGATGTTGAAAACTTTTGCTATGACAAAATGGAAAAGATTCCGCAAACATCTGCAAATTATAAATAATAACGAAGTGTATTCCAAAATCGACAAGTATACTTTAAACTAGACGACTCTTCTTAGCCTGTGATGTGAACAAACAGCATAATTTGTCTTATTGACTTAATTTGAGCGTACGCTTTTTTTCCTCACCTGTTCTCCTTTGATCTCTTCAAATATTTGAAACACAGCGGGAGAATGCTTTGATACAGAAAATGCTGATAAAAGTGAACCTTCTGATAATAAATTACCTCCCATTAGTGTCTTGGACAGATCAGCCTCACTTCAAAGTCTTCTTTTTATTTAATTATTTACATTAATTTCCCAGCAGTGTTTTCATCAAAGAGCCACAGTGAACGCACCTTTTTATTTTGTAAACCTGCACCCATTGCCATCCATCTCTCTCTGTGAGTTCTTCTCTGACATAAGTTATCGTACAAGGACATCTTTGATACACTTTAGTACAGCAAGATATTTCCTACACACACCTACGCTAAGTCAAACACCAACTCTTCTTTGGCACAAGGACACTTTGATGGATATTGATGTTGCTTCTACCAGAGTAAACAGCCAGTATTTACAACATTTGACATGATGAGCAGCAAATACATGGATTTAAACATTCTCCGTCACTTATCGTGCACGCTCATTCCCACATTTGCACTTGTGTTGGAGGATTAGTATTATCTGTTGTTTGTCCCCACGTTCCTGCACCACCCACCTTCACACTGTAGAGGCAGATCACTTTATTAGCAATTTTACACGAGGTAATTGGATCCCGGCTTTTTTTACATTTGCCTGCACCACAAACAAATGTCTGTGTGTGGATGAGTCAATGCTGAGCTGAGGGGCAGCACCTGAATACCTGATGGAGAGGTCAGTGATTTGTTGAAGGGCGCTTCAGTAACTCCTGAGCATCGCACAGACAGAATGACAGTTCATTTAGAAAGAGAAGAAATAAAGCCACCGGGACTCATTGTCAGTTACAGTCCATGTTATCGTCTGTAATAACTTAACTTGCATTCACATACAGTAAGGAGCCAGGCTATCTGTTTATTCCCAGATTTCAGTCTTTATGCTAATTTGCTCAACACACAGATATGAAACATAGAACTCATTAGCATTAGCAACTTATATTCAGTCAGTAAACACTGTATGCTCTCGAGCAATCATCACTTCCCACGCCAAGTATATAGCATTTCATCTTCATATACTTACAGCTAGTTTACTACCCGTCAAGATGGTTTGTCTGATTTTGCTCAATGCTCTCATCTCTCATTATTTGCCGCCTTTTTTGCCCACTTCCTCCTTAGCTTAAAGGGGACCTATCA
This sequence comes from Trematomus bernacchii, assembly GCF_902827165.1. Lineage (NCBI taxonomy): Eukaryota > Metazoa > Chordata > Actinopteri > Perciformes > Nototheniidae > Trematomus > Trematomus bernacchii. The sequence continues at coordinate 739,474 of NW_022987728.1, forward strand.
TGCAAAATGCACTTTTGTACGTCTTTTATACATGAATATGTGTCCCCGGTGTTCCAGGGAACTCACCAAGTGTCAGAAAACACAACCCTCTCTATTTTCCTCCATACCCAAATCTCTAAAAAAGGGGCTGCAACGGATCTGATAAAAACTGATCCAGATTTGAACACTGTCCTGACGTCAGGATGGTGGCGCTACGGCTATTGGGCCAACTCCACCAATCAGGAGGAGACAGCCACAGCCATTGCTGTTCGAAAGCGCTGGAGACGCTGTAGTACATATGCCAGGCCTGTAGGTGGTGCTGTTCTCACAGAATCAACCCTTGCAAAAACAGAGCAAAAAAATGTCAAATTGAGCAAAATGAGGCATGGCTAAAATGCATGATCTGTTTGGTATTTTGAAAAAAAAAAAAGTATAAATATGCCTTATATAGGTATGGTCCTACACTATATTATTCAAATATAGCATGATAGGTCCACTTTAACCTGCTTAAATCTGCTTTACATTAGTGAGCATTTATTCACCTTGCGATGAAAGTCTACTGCTACTTTAGCTGATGTATGTTTATCTGCGTTAACCATACCTTTCACATCGTCATTACCATTAGACATTTTAAAGAAAACAACCAAATCTTCTGAATTAACCTATTTTAGAAAATAAAAGGGGGCTGAATAAATACCAACCTGGGGCTTTAAATTGAAAGAAATGGTAGGACAAAGACACTGAAGCTAGTGATAACCTTGGGGGAAGAATAAGGGGGAATGGCAGAATGATTTGATGAAAGGAAAACCGCGAATAAAGAATGAGTGGACGTGAAGGATGGACGGTTTGTAGAGAAAGAGGGAGGGGGAATTCATTTTGCCTATCAATGGACGGAGAGAAATGAAAAGTGGAAACTGTAAGTTGATTAAAAGAGGCAGCCTGTTGTCCACCTCCACATTGGCCAAGTGTCTCACCCTATCTTTTATCTATTTGCCACCAAGATGAATTCCCTTTGGTTTATTGTCCTCTCTGCAAAGCAACTCTGCTAATCCTGCTCGTGATCGAAAAACAAAACGATGGCGTGACGGTGAGAGTGGAGGGAGGAAAGGACAGAATGAGGGAGCGAGACGACACAAAGCTCGTGAATGAAGTGAATAACGACAGCCGTGCTGAGAAGCGACTGATCGAAGAGGCACGCGGCAAATGAAAGATGAGGAGGGAATAACAATGAAGCGAAGAGCAGTGAATTAGAAAAAGGAGGGGTTGAACGCCTCAAGTGTGACGGTATGGACGAGCGGAGAGATACATTGATCGATGATGACGTAGGGAAATGATAGGAGGCGATGACGGATGAGGAACAAAACGTGGAGAGTAAAGAAGGATGGAGTGGATATTTAAGGGACAGTCCACCCCAATATCCAAAATCCATATTTCTCATCTTACCTGAAGTGCTATTCATCAATCTGGATTGATTCGGCCTGAGAATTGGAGATATATCGGCTGTATAAAAACCTTCTCTCCAATATATTGGAACTAGATGGCTTGTGGTGCTCAAAGCGCAACAAAATAAATTGGAAAAACTCACCAGCAATGTTTTTTTTTTTAGAAAAGGTACAACCCTGTTACTGTTAACAATCAACAGAACTTATTGCGAGCAGTTTCATGTAGGAATCTTTTTCTTTTTACCAAACTACACCCAGGAACCCATCACTGCTCAGAAGTTAGTTTTATTAATGGACTGTTGCTCAATAGTTAGCGGGTGTAATAAATAGCATTACAGGTAAGAGGAAAGTCAAATTTGAGTTTTCAGTTCTTGAACAACTTTTGAAGAAATTACCTTACTACAAATCTATCTTTTATGTATCACAAAATATGTCCGAACCAGCAAATGATTAGCCTGTTCAATCAATCCATCACATTTTAAAGCCCAATATCACAAATGACACATGTCTTAGGGGGCTTAACAGCATATAACACCCGTTATCCTTAGACCGTCTCATTGTACAAGGAAAAACTCCCAAAGAAACCTCCAAATGATAGGGGGAAAAATGGAACAAAAACTTGTGGAGAGCACAGATTAACAGACATGCAATAGATGTCATGTATAGATGAGAGTAACACCTACGTCACTTCCGCGCGAACATTCATTTCATTTCATTTCAAACCTTTATTTATCCAGGTGTATCCCATTGAGATCATTGATCTCTTTTTCAAGGGAGACCTGCTCAAGTAGGTTCCACATGAAACATTAAAAACATAAACAGGACATCATACAGCATCATTACAGGGATTACAATTTACATAACTATCCACATGAAGAGGTACCAACAGCTTCCGATTGAGTAGCATCCAACCGAGCTTTAAAAACATTTAGTGGCACCAGATTGCTCAGTTTCCTTTTCAATTGCAGACTACAACATTACGGCTGTGTCGTTTATTGCACCTCAAATATAACAATTTTTTCCAGAGTTACGTGTTTCTGTACTTCCTCTAAGAAACAAGACAGTAAAAGAAGAGCTCTGTGGCTTCAGGCTTGACCGCCATTCAAATGACAGCGTTGTTTTCCCTCAAAAGTGGGCGGGGCCGTAATTTCCCCCCGGAAGTGACGTATATTTTACTCTCATCTCCTACTGCTTTTAATTTAACCATATATCGAGCCCGATCGTCAATTTTCCATTGATTTAATGTAATTGTTTGCCTGTCTGGCCATTGTAATCTGGCTCTTTGAAGATCCAAAAATCCACGGTTTTCTTACATTTCTGATCGGATTGGCAATGACTTCAGAATTTGTATTGACCGCCATTCAAATGACACCGTTGTTTTCCCCCAAAAGTGGGCAGATACGTAATTTTCGCCCGGAAGTGACGCATGTGTTACTCTCATCTATACGGATAAAAAGCGAATGAATTTGCGACATTATTCTATGTTACAATAATGGAGAATCAGGCAGGAGCTTCTCGCCCTGCGTCTCCTTCTCCCTGCTCCTCTAACTTAGTATTAAAATAAACACTTCAGCAGCTTCTTCGGCGCCTTTTGATCCTCTCTACGCATCTCTCAGGATTACATGTTCCAGAGCCCTGTACTCTAAACGTGAAACCTGCTCGCTGTCTAATAAAAGATGTTCTCCTCTCTTCATGGGAGGCGACACTCACCCCCCGCAGAGAGACGGAGGTGCACCATGTTTCCCTCTGCCGTCTTTTCTGCATAAACAAAATGCAAATGAGCAACTCGGGCCCACTTCACACTGAACTGTTTCTTAATTACTTCTTCTCCACCAAAAGGTGTCATTAGTGTTGGATAAAATCTGCAAAGTGGTGATTAGTACCGTCTGCAGTACTGATGCACCATAAAGACGCGCAGGAGGACTTCATGATGTTTATGTGTTCGTCAATACTCTTCTCTACAGGGAGGAATATGCTTCAAACCACATTTCGATTGCAAAAGGGAGGATTTATTGGATTCCTGTGTTATAGCCTTTAAGATACTGATACTGATTATGATACTGATACACACTATATGCTTTTGTGCGTCATCGTTTTGGCAATGTTAAACCTAGTTTCCAATATACAGGATTGCACGTCTGTGACAAGTAGAGCTGTTTTCTTTCATTAACTCTGGACTGCATCAGACAAAAGTACTGGAAGTGTTATGTTGCCATGAAGTCAGTTAATTAACTCTAACCTTTTATTATCACCTTACCCAGTATCTTTTCCTTATGTTTTTCTTCTGCATCCCCCTTACGCCAAAAATAAACTTTAGGGTAATGTCTATGGCACACTAAGGCCCCGTTTACATGGAGACGGTTCGGGTTGTATCTGCTACTTTTTTCTACCGTATAGACCAGGGGTGTCAAACTCAAATACACAGTGGGCCAAAATAAAAAAAAATGGGTCCTAGTCGAGGGCCGGACTGGTTCAATGTTTATTGCAGAACGTATTGAAATGAACATATTGCACATATTAAACCTGGAACTAACAAAGCTTAAATTATTGCCTATAAAAACAACATTACACATTAAATAATCAGTTGCATTCATTTCTTATGGCTCTATCTGCAGCTTCTCCAGAGTCATTTCTTATGATTACATTTTTCCACAGGCCAACAACAGCTTCAAAAAAACGATTTCCCTCAAAGAAAAAACATGCCCTGTTGTCTCAAGAAACAAAGTGCAGAAGGAAACATCCATGTAAACTCAGTGTGCTGCTCTGTGATGCTAGTTCAAGCCAGATACTTGGCATCTCATCTTGGGTGCAAGTTCATCAATGTTTGGGGTCAGGCTCTGAGCTGAGGAGACCCTCAGGATTGAGTGAAGGTGTGCGTGCAATATACCGGCGGGCCAGATCTAATAGTAATTAGAAATTATCCTGCGGGCCGAAATTAAATCCACCAAGGGCCTGATTTGGCCCCCGGGCCTTGAGTTTGACACATGTGGTATAGACGGTTCGTTCACACAAGACCGCGGAAACGGACCCCTCAAACGATAACGGGTCCCAAGGTGGGTAGATCTGCGGAAGGAACGCTCTGGAGGGTTAAACGGCTCCGTGTGTACGCCCTATACGCCATAGCCCCGCCTCTCCCCACCTCTCCTGCTCCACCCCCGTGTCACCCGCGTCATTGCTGATGTGTTTCGCAAACAGCCAGAGCCCTGCCTCTCCCCACCTCTGCTGCTAAATCCATCGCGGAGAATAAACAGAAGGGCAACCATGGCAACCATGCTCGGGATGTCTTCATTGCTGCTTTTGGTGTATTTTGTGGCGGAAGTACAGCGCCACTTACAGGCCCGGCATATGTACTACAGCGTCTCCAGCGGGTCGAGCGGTCTCGTGTGAACGGACATGTTTATTGAGCCGATTGTGTGTGAACGGAAGACTTTTTTGATATCGAATTCGGTTCATTTTCATATCCGTTCCCGTGTAAATGGGGTCTAAATGTGGTTAAAGTATGATTAAACAACTAAAGAGCTAAGTTGACACCAAGTTTATGGCAATGGATTCAAGACAATCTCACTTTTTATTAGTTTGGACGCAAATTCTCCTCTAACCTTTACTGTTTTAACACACTAAAACCATCCACCCATACTTGTCTGATCGCTACAGAAATGTAAAAATAGAACAGAATTCCTAGACTGGGATGTCTATGGTTGTAGAAACAAAAGAATAATCAAAATGTGCCACAAGTCTTACACATACCATTATAGTGTCTCTTATGGGTATAGTTGGTATATGACTGGGCAGCATCGTCCACATTTCCTCCATGTTCAGAACCTGCACAGATGCTAGGATTGTGTCTGATCACTGAACCTTTGAAAATATCTTACAAGCTACGCATTCATGCATCTGAAGCTCCCGGTATAAATCTTCACCGTGTCGTGATGATTGATTGCAAACATGGAGATGAGTGACTTCGACACTGAGCTGGAGAAACTCGTCCAGCTGTGAAGTATTAAAAACTGGTTGGAGGCGTCTGTCCCCTGCAGATTGTCAGCAGCTGCTGTCACACGCTGATGTCAATTATTGTGAGACAGTCATGATTCAACGCAGTGTTTTCAGTCTGTGTTGTTAATATTAAAGGTCCCCAATTATACTGTTTTTCATCAACATATTGTAGGTCTCAGATATATACAAACATGTCTCTGAAGTGTTTGGCTACAAACACCAAACAGACCATTGCAGCATTACCCATAATCCCCTCTGTTTCAGCCCTGTTTCAAAAGTGCTGATTCTCTGTCTGTTACTTTAGATGAAAATAAGGAGCCCCTCCCCACGCCCCTCTGAGAGAGATTTGGTTACAAAGAACTCAATGGTGCTCTAGGAGGAGATTCAGGTGATAAGGTGGGGGGGGGGGGGTTACCTTGGTTGGTGATTGGCTAATGGTTACACAAGACAAAAAATCGTTATGACATCATAAATTGGCCAAAATCTGATCAGCTCATTTTCAGACTGGTTTTTATAGAAATGGATCAAAAAGAGAGAGAATCTTTGTTCCTGAAACTTTCAGAGTCTCTTTACACAGAGGGGACACATGTTGATGAAGAAGAGACATGAAGAAGAGGGGACACATGTTGATGTAGAAGAGACATGAAGAAGAGGGGACACATGTTGATGTAGAAGAGACATGAAGAAGAGGGGACACATGTTGATGTAGAAGAGACATGAAGAAGAGGGGACACATGTTGATGTAGAAGAGACATGAAGAAGAGGGCACACATGTTGATGTAGAAGAGACATGAAGAAGAGGGGACACATGTTGATGTAGAAGAGACATGAAAAAGTGGATTTTGCATAATAGGTGACCTTTAAGTCCCCTTAAGTCTCCTATTTGACGCACCATCAATGCATAGCCTCACATACTCCATCAAAAATATTTCTCTGCATTTGTCACCAGAGCTGAAGGAAGGAAGATTAATGGAGAATAGGTCAGGGGGTAAATACTGAGGAGAAAAGACTCTCAAAGAAGCACTAAATGATGGACAGTGGAGAAGCAGGGAGGAGGAGCATGGAGCGTGAACTGAATGCACAAGAGAGGAAAAATGGCAGAAGGGCCAGGCGAGATGAAAAACACGAGACAAGTGGAGGGATTTGAGTGGAAATCTCAAGGGAAGCAGCTCGGGAAATTGAAGACGATAAAAGTCGAGAAGGGAGGAAACATGGAGGCAAGGGTTGAAGAGCAAGAGGTTTGGTATCCATGTCCTACTGTAAAGGAGTTTCTGATTTGGAAATTGTAGTAAAAAACACACAAGCATTGGGAGGAAACACACCGAAAACCACCAGACTCAGGGACAGTTTCATCCCAAAGGCCATAAGAGTGTTAATCACCTCAACTTTTGAAAGAACATTCATCTGTTTGCAACTTACAAATAATGTATCTAATACATCATATTCCAATTACTTATATAGACTATTATTGCACTATTTCTATTCTATTTTATTTGTATTTACTTGCACTATTTTATTTTATTGTGTTGCACTGTTGGAGGAGCCTAAGATTTTCATTGACATAACCACACTGTAGCTATGTATAAATGACAATAAAAGCCTTGAATCTTGAAGAAAAAACCTGTGTGTTGGCAGGAAACAGAACTAAAAGGATTAGGAACAGAAACAAAAAGGAAAAGCAAGAGAGAAAGCAAACAGAAAGACACAGCGTATAATGGTAGTGCTGTTACGTTCGCGAACGATCCGATCTTTTGAACGGCTCTTTGGTACGAACGAAGGGAACCGAGTCGTACTTCGTGAGAGCCGTTATTTTTATCGTTGGTTCACTGCCTATACCCCAGGCTCACCAAGCTCATGGCGGAAAGGCTTTGCATTGTGGCAACGTCAGTTCCGTCAGAGAGAATATTCTCCAAGACTGGACAAATCATCTCAGAGAGGAGAAATCGCATTAAGGGAACTTTCTTTCCTGAATGCAAATTTGCCAGATAGTAATCCCGCCCCCTTGAAAGAAAAACGGCCCTTTTGATCGGATCGCGGAAAGCAACGGTGCCATAACGGAGCGTCTACACAGCAGCGTTAAAAAAAATCTTGGAACGCTTCTGCCCATTCACTTTGAATGGGGTGACGTCACTTTGCCTCACTTTTCGCCGAACTGCATTGTGGGAAGCAGAGCGGAGATTTCCAGGATTTTCAGGATTCAAAAGTTGAGCAATGTTCAACTTTTGAAGCTGAGGTGGAAGCGTCAGCCAATCAAATCCCGTGTATGCAAATCTGACAGTTCAAGTGCTAGCCAATCAAACGGCGTGTATGCTGGGAGAGACATACCGCAGGTCATTTCCTCATATTCCAAAAAATGGAGGAGAAATTAGCGGTAGGGAATCACCCGGTGCTTTATGACCAGTCCCTATTTACCTACCGGGATACAAACCGGAGGAGCCAGGCATGGAGGGAGGTGGCAGAGACAGTGGTAGGTTTTCGCCTGTTTGGGGAGTTTATATCCAGTTTACTTCAAGGCTTTTTTGCTTCGTATGTCGGGGGCGGGAGATTCATGTGATTGGTTGTTGGTGCCTTGCTCGCAAAAAATCCCCAAGCTTCAGATACGCCCACCTCCAAGATTTTTTTAACGCTGCTGTGTGGACGCTCCGTAAGACCCGGCTCCCTTCAAAGAGCCGTAATTCCCATCACTAGAATATGGTAGGACCTGCGGAAAGGATCAAAAGAAAACTTGAGGAATCCCATCGAAATAAACAAAATCAGTACTTGCTGTTTTAGCATTATCATACTCTCTGACTCGCTGTTTATCACTCATGCCTGCACAGTGTGTTCATCAGAGGGATGACAGAGCGGGGGGGGAAGTTCGCCTTGTAGCGGGTGATGAACTCTCCAGTTAGCGAATCAATGGAGAAAAACAAGGTCGACCTTTGACCATGACGTGTCGCAGCGGAGATGGCAGCAGCCTCTCAGAGCGTGAAGTCATCATCTCTCCCTTCCTCCTCACCCACTCTCGTTTCAGTGTGTTTTTCTGCAGATGACTGCCTTTTCTCCGCCTCACTCTTCATGTGTTTATATATCTTTCTCTTGCCACCATACGGACCCCCGCTGTGGGTTTTCCTCCCCTCGTGTAATGTGGTGTCAGGCGATGAAGAGGTGTGACACTGAGCTGAGGATTTTTTATTCTTCCCGGCTTTAGACCCCGCAGGGTTTTCATGGTTTTGTCTTTTTATGGTCAATATACATTAAGCTTGATGCTTGATGCTTTAGAGTGAATATAAGCGACGTATGAAGGGTACGAGGTTGACTTTGAGGTATGAATAGTGTAGATCCTTACTGAAACAAATCAAATGTACATTATTTTAAGAGGCAATATTATGCTTTTGGGGGTTTTCCTTTTCCTCTAGTGTGTTTTATAGGTTTTAGTGCATCTAAATAATCTGCAAAGGCTCATCATTCATTCCCTTATCTCTCTTTTTATTCATTTTATATTCCCTCTAACACTAACCCTCCTCAATAATCCCATTCTCCATTGTTTCAATCACTTGTACAAGATAAATAGGTCTTTCTGATCTAATCTACACGTGCCAGCAAGACCTGCATACATGCATGAGTGAACATAAAGACACACACACACACACACACGCAGGTTTCCCCGAGGGATTTTTAGTCATGCAAATCTCCACTGTCTGTTTAGCCCTGCAATCACGCAATGCTCTGCTATAACAGAGAAATGCACAGATGGGTGAGAGTCTGTCTGACCTGGGTGTGTTTTCATGAATGCATTATTGACTAGAGGTAGAGTAGGAATTCATAGGGCTTATTCTAATGAATCAGGTAAAAAAAGCTAATTGTTGTTAGGGCAACAGGGCGGGATTTCTTGAGTTGTCCATCCATCCATCCATCTTCTCCCGCTTATCCGTGGTCGGGTCGCGGAGGTATCAGTTCCAGCAGAGAGCCCCAAACGTTCCTTTCCCTGGCCACATCAACCAGCTCTGACTGGGGGGTCCCAAGGCGCTCCCAGGCCAGCGAAGAGATATAATCCCTCCACCTGGTCCTAGGTCTACCCCTCGGTCTCCTCCCAGCTGGACGTGCCTGGAACACCTCCCTAGGAAGGCGCCCAGGTGGCATCCTTGCTAGGTGCCCGAACCACCTCAACTCTCACCTTATCCCTAAGGGAGACGCCCGCCACCCTGCGGAGAAAACCCATCTCGGCCGCTTGTATCCGCGATCTCGTTCTTTCGGTCATGACCCATCCTTCATGACCATAGGTGAGGGTAGGAACGAAAATGGCCCGGTAGACAGAGAGCTTTGCCTTCTGGCTCAGCTCCCTTTTCGTCACAACGGTGCGGTGACGGTGAGTTGTATCATCCTTAACACTAGAACCGCCAATGGGGTCAATTTGACCCAGAGCTGTTTTTTATTGTGTGTAACTTTTTTTTAATAAAATATTAAAGTCTTCCAGTCCGTGACTTTTCCTGAAAGTGTGTTATGTAGCACCCTATGTTGTTAAAAATTGTCAATATGAAGTCAGATTGAAGAAATCGCCCAAAAAATTGCCATTTATACCTATTTCCGCCAAGCGGGTCATATTGACCCCACCCCTTTTCATATAAACATGACGTGTTGCTATAGCAACGCCTTTTGTCTACTGCGGTTCCTTATAGATTGAGAGATAGATTGAGAGAGAGAGAGAGATAGATGGATAGATATATTGATAGATAGTTATAGATAGAGAGAGAGAGAGATAGAGACAGTCTGTAGTGAAGGAGTGCGCTCCCGCTCACGGGAGACTGCTCGCGCTGTGCTCCGCAGCAAACAGCTGTGGGGCGAGTTGAAAGTACGTTATGCTGGCCGCGGTGTCTAAATAATGCTTCCGGGCCAGCGGGCCATTTATAATGTCGAGCCCACAGATTATATTGGTATACGTTTCATCCCTGTGCGATCAAAACTCACTGTTCAATAAAATAATATTTTACCTTCAAAATCAATGCATTCTAATAGCGGGTCAATTTGACCCAGGTGGCGGTTTTAGGTATAAAAAATCTCTGGCGGTTCTAGTGTTAAAGTAATATTTTAACAACTTAAGAAAACCACTTATTCCCGTTCTTCCTGAGTGATAAGGAAGATGTCTGCCATTATCATGTCTATGTCACTGTAGTTTATTTGAAATATTAAATGTACTTCTAAACAACAAAAAACGATAACACCTTTTAGTGACCCCCGATAGCCATATTGAATGTCTATAAACTATAGGTTAAAGACAACTCTTTTTGTATGTGTAGTCATTATTATTATTATCTGCCAAAAAGATTTACGATCTGCTGAAATGGCATCATGCGTTTGATTAAAGCTCACTGACATTCAGGGTCGATTTTTATTTTAGTTTTAAAGTACATGTGTGCTTAAAGTAGAGTCGTCCGTTCCTCCAGTGGTTCCATCGATACGTCAGCTGGGTGTAAGAGTCTTTATTGATTTCACACCCAGGGAGTTACTTAACCATTACACAGACAAGTGACTGATTAACCTCCTCACTGCCTCCGGGCTACACTTAAAGGGCTTGGTTGAAACAAACAGCTATATGTCAAAAAAATCAGTGAAATGTCAACTAACCAGATACTGGACACAAAGCAGAGAGATGAAGTCAATAAAGGTTGGTAACATTTTCTCAATTTCTCAATTTATTGGTAGCTTTTTGCTCCAGAAAATCGTCTAAAATGATGATGATAACGTCTTAAACGGTCTTGTTTTAGCTACAAATAAAATATATTCAGTTAAGTGTCAAAGAGGAGTGAAGAAACCAGAAAATATTCACATTTAAGTAGCTGGAAATGAAAAAAGATGGATTATTTTCTTCTAGAAGACGACCCCTTTCAAAGTAGTTGGTGATTATTTATCAGTTTACGATGACAGCATGTTATGATGTATGCCATTATAACTACTTTAACGATACAAAAGACTTGCCATTAATGTGCTGTTTCCATTGAAAGACTTGTATATCGCAGTGAAAAACAGTGATTTAATATGACGGGTTGAGAGGTTAATGGTGTGACGATCACCTGACACTGGGGAAACACAACATGTGTGAGACAGACGGACACACACACAGACAGTAAGTAGCAGTCAGTGTGTGTCCAGGCTCATTAGCTGCTACTCTTCTACTGAGGCAAGAGTGGAATCCAATAGGTAATCTCTAATACAGTGGTTCTCAACTGGTGGGTCGCGACCCAAAAGTGGGTCGCGGGTCCGTTTCAAGTGGGTCGCGGATGTGTGAGTGAAAAAGAAAAAAAAGTTTTAATTTTTTTTTTTGCTTTTTTTTTTAAACTTTTATTTAGGGCCTGTGAAAAACAAACAATGGCAGAAAATATTATTAATATGTCGGGTAGTAATAGATGTATTTATTTTCTTCTCAGAGTGTACCAGAATATGTAGTTTATATGTTAGTATTTCTAAAAATCTCCTGGGGGAGAATCCCCCCAGACCCCCTGCTGGGGTGGGTTTTCAGCATGTGTGCCTTTCTATGTTATATAGTTCAGCTTTGATTCCATCATCTCATTAAACCTTTTAAAAGCATACTTTGGTTCTGTGAAGGGATATAAGGGATATATGCACTGTACTTCACTTTAATTAATATTGTATGCTGAAAAGCATATATATATTACAGCACTATTTTTTGTTGAATAGATTTAAGTGGTTCAAAATGGTGGGTCGCGATTTATTGACAAAGTAAAAAGTGGGTCCCGAGGCCTAACCAGTTGAGAACCACTGCTCTAATAGCTACACACACATTAAGACACACACCAACACAATGAACATAATGGTTATTGACATCTGCCCATTCAGCGTATTGATGCTTCTGCTGTTGCTCGCCTCTTTCTCCTTCTTTGTGATTTCTCCTGTTTGTTGGTTGCAGCTCTATTATTATTAGCTGTGCACTGTGTGGTTTCATGTACTCTGAATATCACTCCTGAGGAACCAGAGCCAACCTGCTGGGCTCCTTTAGCTAAGCAAGTGATTTATTACAATAAACTGGAGCAAAAATAAGCCTGAAAAAGTTTCCAGAATTGTTTTCCTCAAATTCAATCAAATACGCAATATTTTAAAGTAATGTTCTAACCTATTACCTGCATCCCCAGCTACTTATACATGTACAAATCACCAATGATTACTAATTAAATGTCCATTTAATCAAGCTTGTGATGATGTTCCAGCTTAATAACCCCAAATGTACACGTGTTTCCAAGCACATCATCGATGGTCAGCACGGGGGATAAAAAGGAAAGCCAATCTACTTCAGTGAAAAAAAAAAGTAAATGTAATGTTTGTCACGGCTAATTTAGGAAATTGAATGCACTTCTAATGAATTATGAATGGCCGGTGAACATTCGATTTGGCCATTAAAATGTTAATGAAACAAGAAGCAAACATGCATGAGACCCCAGTGGAGCATACAGATGTTATTAATTGACTTTTATGGCACACTTACTGAAGTGTGTGTGTTAGTGTGTGTGTTTATACATACATGCATGTTCATACTGTTTTTAGATGACTGTTTTTAGATGAAATAGATCATGTCTTGGCTTTGTGAAGAGACTGATGGGGGTCGCCAACTAGCTGGCTTTGGCATGCGTCTCTCATAAGGCTGTATATAGTTGGGAATTGGGATTATAATTATGTATAAGTGGAAGACTAGAAATAGAATGAGTAGAAAGGAAAATCCCATTAAAAATCAACCTAGCTAGATGGTTTGATTGCGTCCGGCAGTGGCTCAGTCAGTAGGGGCTTGGACTGGGAGCTGTAGGGTCGCCGGTTCAAGTCCCCGACCAGACCTAAAATATGGAGTGTGGACTGCTACTTGGAGAGGTCCCAGTTCACCTCCTGCACTGCCGTGGTGCCCATGAGCAAGGCACCGGACACCCCTCTTCCCCCCTCACTCCCATTGCTCCCCGGGCGCTGTGCAATAGCTGCCCACTGCTCCTAGTACTAGACTCCCGGTACTAGGATGGGTTAAAAGCAGAGAACAAATTTCACTGTGTGTGCTGTGTGCTCTGCATGTGTGACCATTAAAGAGGGTCTCATCCCTCTCTATTCTATCTATCTATCTAAGATATCTAGAAATGAATATAGCTCAATATGGCTTTACTGTGTTCAACAGTGCTATATTTATTCATCCTAAGCCTTTTGCTACAGGCCATTTACTGTGGTTTGGTCTGTTACTTGTTTTGGTCTTACGTGCTATGAACCAAGTTATTCATCTTCATCAGCCAAATTAATCCAATTAGTCATGTGGAACAGAGATTATAAAGTACAAGCTCCTCTAGTGTGGTAACTGTCTTGTAATACTATTAATTATTATCGCAGGCATTTGTTGTGAAAGTAAGATATACAAACTCAAGTTTTTTGCTAGTACTGTTTCTATTGTTACCTTCTTTGCTGTCAATAGAGCATCATGTTGAGATGAAACTCCTGAGCTGCCATGGCGATCAAAGGCAAATTGTTCCGTGTGTGTGTGTCAGAGATATGTTTGATATTCTTCACGGCAAACCGGATCAATTAGTGATTCTTGAACATGTACACGACAGCCCAAGAACTCTCGACCGCAGGTGCAACAAAGAGAACTCAAGTGTTTGATCTTTTACCGCAAACACACGGAGGATTTCTTCAGGCTACCACACACACACACACACACACACACACACACACATGAGCTCGACAAATATATTAAGAACACTTCACAACCTCCTCCCACTCACACACAAACACACACCCACGTGCAGCTCTTAGCAGGCATGGTGTTAAATCGGGTTGTCGTTCAGGCCCGTGAGGCATGCTGGGATCTCGCACCCTTTCAGTGTGTCTCTTCGCTTTTGCACCGCATAGTGACACCAGTTTGGTTAAATAGGCTTCTTCAGATGCTGGAGGACGTGTCAAAGGAGATCGCAGAAACTTCCAGACCTGCGTACTCTCATCAGAGGAGTTTGAAACACCTAAATCTGAGAGGCAGCGTAGAAATACTTGACAGGTTCTTGAACGGTTTCCTGGAGCTCAAAAAGACATCTTTCAAGTTGTGTGTGTGTGTGTGTGTGTGTGTGTGTGTGTGTGTGTGTGTGTGTGTGTGTGTGTGTGTGTGTGTGTGTGTGTGTGTGTGTGTGTGTGTGTGTGTTCCCCTCATATCGCCCACCATCTCAATCTTTTGACATGAGCAGTGGCGACTGGTCATTAGGGGCAGGTGGGGCACAGCCCCACCTAGTGTCAGCAGAAAGTATTACAAATAATATAAATAAATAAAAAAATATATAAAATATATTTTAAGATCATGTTTAATCATCTGATTCGTCTGTACATTGCTGTTTTAGTCTGTGTTCTTCTAATTAGTGTCTACAGTGTGTGCCTATTGAGCTGTTTAGAGCCATGTGGGACAAAACCTGATCATGCCCCTTCCTCTCGCTGTGAAGTGAACGGTGACTGTAAAAACTTCACTGCGCATGCTCAGAGTATTTTGTAATGTAATGTGTGTGGCAAAAAAATAATGACCAGAGGGGCACGGAGCTGCCATCCCCACCATACGTCATCTCAAATCATTCAGAGCTGATTGGCTGTAAGTACGTGTGCCGCGAAAAGTGTGCTGTGTGAAGAGGAGACGAGAGAGCTGCAGTGACTCGTCCTAAAACCAGGAAGTAAGCACAAAAAAGCAATGAGATTTCTCCAGAGGATTTTAGAAAATAGCTCGAAATAAGATCTGTGGGAAACGTACCTGTTAGATAAATGCACGTTTTGATCAGCCGGATAACATCCACATGTCTACCCTACTTTTATAATTTTTTTATCATAAATCTATGGATTAGATTTATGATAGACTTTTGAAACTACAAGAACATAAGGAGGACTTTTACAAAAAAGTAATAGAAATGTTTGTCCAGAAGGATAGGCAAATGGACTTCATCTTCAAGTCAAGGTAAGACCGCCATTTTATTGAAAATGGGATCTTACTAAGAGAGAACAATTCAATATTTAAATGATAAAATTACATTTTTTGGGTATCCTTTTGTTGAACTGTCTGTTTAAAATTAATCGAAGCATCAGACAAAAAAAGCTTTTGAAAATAATATTATATTTTGGTTTAGGTCAAAATATAATATTTGTAAACCTGAAGAGTCAGTGCCAGTGCCTCACCAGCCATGAACCTCACTGCACGTCACTGCAGAAGCTTATATATAGACATCTAAGTTTTTTGTGCCCCACCACTTTTGTACATATAAAAACGCCACTGGAAGTGAGTGACAGCTCTAGCCAAATGTGCTAGTTGTAGTGTTAGCATTAAACCTTTACTAAATGGGTCATATGGAGATCTTTATATCAACAGTTTTTAAGTATGAATCACATCAGAGTAAGCTTTTAGGCAATTGCTTTTTAGGTATTGACAATAACAATGTGTGTGGTTGTATTTCTAGAGCCTATGCACAAAAAATGTAGAAGGCTAAATAAGGATTTCTGTTGAGTTTTCTCCCATCAAAACATGACATTTCAAACAATAGAGACTAAAAAGCTCTGGAGTTTTTTCAAAGGGGGACGTCTTCAAATGACTTGTTTTTTGCCAGAACACCAGATGACACATTTGAGAAGCTGGAAATGTAATTATAACCAACAGAAAACTATAAAGAATAACCCAGTTGTGAAAAGAACAACATGATTTCCATTTAAATGTCGCTTGAACTTCCTTTCACATCTGATGCTATGATAGAAACCCCTGCGACACAGAAACATCAGCACTGACTCAGACTTTTTCCCCCGGTCTGATTTGAGACGAGCATAAAACAAGACAAGAGAATTTGGTGTTTTGACGCAGCTTTTAATATAATTGCAAATTACTGTAGGGATGCCTCACAAGCCCAGAGGTGGAGAATGACTCGCTCACGTCGTACTAGCGTGTTGCTATTAGCCTCCTGATCCTGTCATGTGGGAGAATTGTCTCTGACACACACACACACACACACACACACACACACACACACACACACACACACACACACACACACACACACACACACACACACACACACACACACACACACACACACACACACACACACACACACACGCTAACCTGCATGTGTGTGCCATACCATCACACCTTCAGGCTTTTTGTTCCTCCATTCTGTTTAATGTGCCTCGTTCTCTACAGCAAACACACAAGCAACTTGTTTATTCATATATTCCAAACTGCTTTCATCCGATGATGTTCCCCCAAAGGCCTGATTGTGCTGGTCTGTTAGGCAAGCCTTTCTTCTCTATACACTAGCTGCACATATAGTAACGTACACACAGGGAATTTACCACGAACACGCGTACACTAAACGATATTCATCTGTGTATCCTCGAGCGTGTCAAACTTAATTAAGAAATTGTTAAAGTGAGTCTCAAGGTAACCCAGAAGCCTATACATGTACTATTACTGTGTTTCTCCAAACTTCAAGTGGGTATAAAATGATTAAATTAGGTTTAATTTAAACACTTTGTTGGAATAATCACATGAACGCAGAGAGCTATGCTTCTTAAGAGTGAGGCACATTTGTTTTTATTTGATCAGAACTCCATGTATGGTGCAAAGTAATGATATATAGATACAGGTGAGGATTGACAGATGTATATGCAGTGTTAAGGACAGAAGGGATGCTTTATTTCATCGTAGCTGCTGCATAATTAGAGTCTCCACCCACAGCTGCTCCCTCAGCGCTGGATTCATCATCCTCCTCCGCTACAGGTTAGAGAGACGCTACAAACCTGTAAGTTTCACAGGTCTGATGAAACAGCATGTGAATTAAATTCTCACATAAACAGAAACTAGAGGGGACAAGAGCTTTCAATTTACTTTAGCTAACCAGAATAATCCAATCTGTGTTCATGCTTTCCAAAAAGTCAGTACATCCGACAAATATGTGGATGTTTATCAGGTATAATGTTTAATTAGAATAAGGGTAACCATGTGTTCTAACTAGTAAAGCATTTGATGTTATATTTTAAAGAAGCCCTATTGTACTTTTTGGGGTGTTCCCTTTCCTGTAGTGTGTTGTATCGGGTTTTTTGTGTGCATGTAAATGGTCTGCAGAGACTACAATTCCAAAGTTTCTACTCCTTTGTTTACTTCCTGACATAGTAACATCACTACGTAACACTCGCGCTCCTATTGGCTAAAGCAAAGTCTTGTTTTCTATTGGCTAGCCCTCCAACACATTGTACGTGACATCGTGACATCTCTAAGCGGTTGACCAATCACAACAGAGCCAGCCAGCTAACCAATCAGAGCAGACTGGGCTCTGGTTTCAGACAGAGGGTGAAAAGAGGTGCTGCAGCACAGGCAGTATGATAAAAATAAAGAGCTTTTTGAACATTAAAGCATGGAGACATGTAGAGACACTACATACTGATATACACCTGAACATCAGCAGGAGAGGACTCTTTAAAGTAGAGACACTACATACTGATATACTCCTGAACATCAGCAGGAGAGGACTCTTTAAAGTAGAGACACTACATACTGATATACACCTGAACATCAGCAGGAGAGGACTCTTTAAAGTAGAGACACTACATACTGATATACACCTGAACATCAGCAGGAGAGGACTCTTTAAAGTAGAGACACTACATACTGATATACACCTGAACATCAGCAGGAGAGGACTCTTTAAAGTAGAGACACTACATACTGATATACACCTGAACATCAGGAGGAGAGGACTCTTTAAAGTAGAGACACTACATACTGATATACACCTGTTGAGAGCTGGACACAAATCCTCTTTTGCAGACTGTTGTTATGGAAATGAAGTGGACAGAGCATATTTCATATTTTTGCGGCTTCTACAAAACACAATGGTCCAAGGGAATACTTGCCTGTTGATTCATTCTCCATTTTGACTCGCAGCATTTTCAGAGCTACACCGATTCGCTCGGGGGACGCTGCAGATATAACTTTTGGAATAGCAAAGACTTTGTATAGGATGCAAAATACTTTTTTAAACACCGTTATGATGCTGAGTCAGACTCCCTCGCCCACACGATGGATGTCTGGAGCAGAACCTTGGCGGGCGCTGTGCAGGAAAAGAGAGTCTAGGATGTTTGAGTCATCGAGGAAAATGAAAAGCTAGCAGGGCAAAGGGTCGACTGCGAGACGAGTGGCAGAAAGAGAGTGAGATAAGTGAGTTTATGAATGAAGGAAAGCTACAGAAACTCATGCTCTGATTGGACGAATGAGATGTCGGAAAACGGGTCTCACGTTACTTGTTGCATGTCAATTCTGACTCTACATTTCGGCGTCATACGAGTAGGGTTTTGTCGAGGAATCAATACAACGAAACACAAAAAGTACTGTTTTTGCAGATGATAAAAAGGCCCTCAAAAACACCCAATAATACCCTTTAGAAAACGAGTCTGGCACTGATCTATTGGTTGAGCATCATCTCTGCACTTAAGTAATATAATGCATGTCAAATAAATGAATGACCTGTCAGCCAAATTCAATTGACGGTCCGCTGAGTTTCTGCATGACTCGGTTATTCTCTGAGCCAATAAAGAGCCAGCAGAGCATGGTGTTTACAGAAAGGCCCATGGGGGCGATGCATAATTTGGACGAGCCATATGTTCACTGTTGCTTCGTCTAATTGCCTTTATAAATTGAGGGCACAATATAGATGTGTCAATACTAGTGTGTGCTGATGAAGCACTTTGTACTGTACGGTAAGCCAAAGCTAGACAAAGACAGTTCGATTACTTTAGAAAGTGTAATTAACATGGTGCTTTTTCACATTTTTGCCGTAGTGAATGATTAAAACGTAAATAAATATATATTTTCAGCAAAATGAAAACTGAATGGTACGACGTGCTAATAGGAACATTTACATTAGGATTAACAACAATAATATATGTATTTTTTACAATCCCTGCTATGAGAAATGCAATATTCAGTTTCAAATACAGTTTGTGGTCTGCATGATTTGGGGAAAATAACTAAAAGCAATTTTGTTTACCCGATATTGCAATTGGGATCTTATTCGTGATAATTGGAGGGAATTATCCTTTTTGAAATAGTATCACATTTGATGTGCTTTTCCCAAAAGATCTGTAAGGAACAAGGATTTTTTATTTTGTCCGTAGAATACTGTTTGTTAGCCGGCCCCAAAATACTTCATTCAGATATTTTCACATATTTTACCTTCAATAAAAATGTAAAATAGCACCAGTCCATATTCAGCTTTTCTTTTGCAACCCATTGGACATTAGTGAGAACACATACCATCCTCGCACACCATATATCCTTCCTTAGTCATAAACCATATCCACCTTCATATCTTTGTGATTAATTATCAAGATATTGGCCACTCAATGTAGAAAAATGAGAAGGAAAATTAAAAGTTCAGTTTTAACGAGCGCGCCCTGTCAAACTAAAGGGATCGCTCCTTCTCTCTTGTCTCCAATTAGTCTGAACGTGTTCCTCTCGGCTCAGGACATGGAGGGAAATGTATCTGTACCTGTCACAGGGGTTTAGTGGGAAACTGGGAAATGTGATATGTGTGTGGTAAGATGTACTGTATGTGCACGTTTGCATATTTAAGTTACCTCCTTTTGACATTTCAAGCCAAGTCTTGTTAGACACATGTTATCCCTCTCATATGTTAACCTTGATACTCTTATTTTGATCATTTCAAAGGTTCAACTTAATTTTGCATGACCCTTTTAATGAGATATTTTAAACCAACTCCCAAGAAGGAAAGGAAACCATGAAAGACTAAATACCTACTAATTAGTTAATATATAGTAAACAGATATTTGTACGTATTACCCTATTTGTTTTACTGTTGCATGTTAACTTCATTTAATGATACTACTACTACTACTACTACTACTACTACTACTACTTCTACTACTACCACTACTACTACTACTTCTACGACTACTACTACTACTAATAATAATAATACATTTATTTAGAGCACTTTAAGGGACTCAAATATACTTTACACATACAGTCTAAAATGTATAAATGAATCATAAAAACTACAAGCTGAAAATATAAAACACATGATTTAAATGTAAGGTCACAATAAATCACTCTATTTCCCCCATTCACAATATCTATTATGAAAAGGCAATATTCAATATAGGCTCTATTTACCTACACAAATATACTATGAGCTGTGCTTGTCTTCGACCAGTTCAAATCTATGCTAAGTATTTATTCAACAACAGAGGGGTTTTTTTAAATTTAGGAACAAATTAATGAGTTGATCGAGTATTAATATAAAGTCAGCGTTAGGGTCTGTTTTAGCATTAATCTGTAGACATATATATATCTATACAAGGACAGATCATTATAAATGCAGCTCCTCTGACCTCAAGTATCAGTATTATTTTTTTAAGTGACACTGAAATTAGTATAGGCTCACACCCTGGGACATGCGGCTCATTACAGGCTATATGAGAAGCTATTGTCACTGGCCTCATTATAATAATAAAAAAGTACACTGTACCTCTTGTCCCTTTTGTCATCTTGTTCACGAATGTCGAACTCAGTGGAGAGAGCACTGATTAGTGTACATGCACTTGTGGAAGTAATTTAAAGTGGAGAAAAGACTGAGGCACGGAGCACAAAATGTCACCGAGGAGTTTAAACCCTAATGCAGAGAGAATTAAAATATGGTTTTCAAGATGGTTTATCTTACTTAAAGGGGACCTATCATGCAAAATGCACTTTTGTACGTCTTTTTTATACATGAATATGTGTCCCCGGTGTTCCAGGGAACTCACCAAGTGTCAGAAAACACAACCCTCTCTATTTTCCTCCATACCCAAATCTCTAAAAAAGGGGCTGCAACGGATCTGATAAAAACTGATCCAGATTTGAACACTGTCCTGACGTCAGGACGGTGGCGCTACGGCTATTGGGCCAACTCCACCAATCAGGAGGAGACAACCACGGCATTGCCGTTCGAAAGCGCTGGAGACGCTGTAGTACATATGCCAGGCCAGTAGGTGGTGCTGTTCTCACTGAATCAGCCCTTGCAAAAACAGATCTAACATTTTTCAAATTTAGCGAAATGAGGCATGGCTAAAATGCATGATCTGTTTGGTATCTTGAAAAAAAAAAAGTATAAATATGCCTTATATAGGTATGGTCCTACACTATATTATTCTAATATAGCATGATAGGTCCACTTTAAAGGTGGGGTAGGTAAGTTTGAGAAACCGGCTCGAGATACACTTTTTGTTATATTCCATGGAATGCTCTTAACATCCCGATAGCAATGAATATCTGAAGTGCTTTGACAAAAAATCCATAAAAAAATATCATCTGTGGAAGCCGTAGTACTGTAAAAAGCACGACCAATCATCTGAGCCGGCCCGGCTAAAATAACTGGATGGCCTACCTGCCTGTCAGCCTTCCATCTGTGCACAAACTTATCTCGTGCCCTCATTGGTCATGTGCGCGTTCGTGTGTGTTGGAGGAGGGGCTCTGTAAGGAAGAGGCAGATTTTCTCCGGTTGTGTATTTTCAAATTCTAGCGATCTCGAGCCGGTTTCTCCAAAATTACCTACCCCACCTTTAACTCTCATATTCAGAGGATTTTGAACTGTGATGAATTATATATCAGTAAAATATAGTTTCTAGTGTTCGGAGTGTGTGCTTACTGGTAGTGTACGTCAAGTTTTTGTGAACCCTAAGACCCAGTTTCTAGTTAACGTTTGTAGTTTGTTTTGTTGGACCGGATAGTTTAGCTAGCAAAGTTGAGAGTTTTCTAGTAAGGCCCGGTCGTTTCTTCTTTTCTAATGCACACTTTATACTTTTGATAGGTTGTAAAGTTCCAAAAAGTGCACTAAAAGTTGTGTATTTTCTGCTGCGTACCTGATTTTAAGATACTTTTATAGTACTTTCTATATGGTACACAAGCTTCTTATTCACATTAAACACTTATTGACAACCCTTTAACATTAACTTGACCGTAAATGTTGTTTCGAGTGTAAAAATAATAGTGATATTATAGGTGTAGGTGTGATAAAAACAAAGTCACGTTTTATTTGTTGATCTTAATGTGTTCACCTGCCCAGGTACTCACATTAGGTAATTGCTAAATCTGTCATTAACCATCTATTGTGTTCCTGAAATCAATGCATGTTCTATCTTTTAATAAAGGCATAATCAATATTAGTTCTACCACGCAGTACATAGTTCCTAGTATGCTCAAGATAGCTTTTATTGTGCGGCAATAATGTAAACATTTATAGATCATAGTGTGTACTTGATAGTGTGAATCTGCTCCAAGTACTTTGGATATGCATCACACATTTTATGGTATGCATATTGAGTTATTAAAGTGCACATCAATGATTCTAGTTTCCAGTGCAAAGACCGGCAGGGTGCATTTGACGGGTTAATGTTGTGACCGTGAACCACATCAATCCCACTTTGAGAACCTTGTTATTATTTACCATCTTTCTCTTCCACATCCTGTCGGGACAGATTGTGATCCACAGGAATAAGAGAGGTTGAGTAAGTTCAGCGATCAATTCAGAAAGCAATCATTGAGAGAGATCTGCTGCTCAGTGGCCTCGCTGCTTCCTGTGTTTCTCTCTCATTGACCATCAGGTCGGTGTGTCTGTTAGTCCGTCACCTCGCTTGGAGACTCTGTAGTGCTGCCAGTGAACCGGTGTGTGTGTTCAGGCCTCCTCATTGTGCATGCTGTGTGTATTTCTGTGAGTACCACACAGCGCCTGCAATGTGGAGGCTGAGACACGCAGAGACGCCTCACACACACTCAAGGACGAGTGGCACAAAGAGAATAACAAGCTGTGTTTTTTATTATTAGTTAGTGTAACAGTTATAAATAAGGAGTGGTGTTTAGTGTTAAATATTTATTTGTACATTTAGTATAATCACGCTGTGTTTTGTATTTAATAATTCTGTGTTCTTTATTTATTAAACGTTCAATACCATAGGTCTAGAATCAGTGGGTGGAACCTCCAGAATCACTTTACTCAGGAGATTATTTTTGTGGGGACTTCCCCCTTCATATTGTGTCCCTCGTGTTTTCCTATTCCCTTTCATGTGAATGTTCCACATGAGAAAAGTCAGTGAGAGGGAAAAAAACTATTTAATAACGACTGATTTTGTTGTATATTGTCAGTGAATAAACGGAGATCGCCTCAACTGTATACTGGCTCGGGTCTCATCCCATCAACAACACAAAAATGCAGAAACCGCGAATCGACCCCGGTTACATTAGCCTGTATTACATCCGTTTTATATATATAAGTCTCAAAACACACCCTCAGTGAAGTAGCTTTAAACAGAGTGTTTTAAAGTGGGTGGTCTTGCTGTTCCTCTGTGTATAGGAAAGTGAAGCTATCTTTGCTCCTGCTTATTATCTTGTGCAGCACTGCAGTGAAACTCTCCCTGCGTAATGACCCCTGTAAGATCTCCGCTCAGCGCTACCCAGATGACAAGTCCCACAAAGCTATGGCTGTGCTGTAGTTAATGAACAGAAAACACATTATCCCATGTAGGATAAACCCTAATTATGCGACCAATTTGGTGCCTGGTCCTGGGCTTCACCGCTAACAGCCGCAGAAATCTGTAAGCCTTTGTTGGATGTCACATTTCAAAACATCTCGGCACAGTGTTTCCTGTCCAATTTAGCTCAAATGCTAATCTAGTTTGTCCCTGTGCTTCTCCTCACCTGCTGTCTCCTTCCCACGTTTTCTAATTTTACCCTCTGTTTCCATGCTGTCTGTCTTAGTTCCACTTGCTCGGACAGCCCTTGTGTTCAATCAGCTGCATGCTAATTAGCTTAGCGTGGGGCTAGCCTGTCCCACGGGAGAGCCAACTGGGTAATTAGCTCGCGGCTAATAGACGTAGCGATGGCACCGGGGAGGCAGAGTGGAGACCTGCAGACGGCAACAGACAGATGTTTGTTTCTGGTTGGATGTGTAGGAGAGGATACATTAAGATCAGAGGTGGGAAGTAGTGGAGTACAAATACTTTGTTACTGTACTTAAGTACATGTTTCTGGTATCAGTACTTTACTCCACTAATTATTTTTCTGATGACTTTTTACTTTCTACTTCTTACATTTTGAACACAAATACCTGTACTTTCTACTTCTTACATGTTGAACACAAATACCTGTACTTTCTACTTCTTACATGTTGAACACAAATACCTGTACTTTCTACTTCTTACATGTTGAACCCAAATACCTGTACTTTCTACTTCTTACATGTTGAACACAAATACCTGTACTTTCTACTTCTCACATGTTGAACACAAATACCTGTACTTTCTACTTCTTACATGTTGAACACAAATACCTGTACTTTCTACTTCTTACATGTTGAACACAAATACCTGTACTTTCTACTTCTTACATGTTGAACCCAAATACCTGTACTTTCTACTTCTTACATGTTGAACTCAAATACCTGTACTTTCTACTTCTTACATGTTGAACACAAATACCTGTACTTTCTACTTCTTACATGTTGAACACAAATACCTGTACTTTCTACTTCTTACATGTTGAACACAAATACCTGTACTTTCTACTTCTTACATTTTGAACACAAATACCTGTACTTTCTACTTCTCACATTTCCCAAACAGGCTGGTTCCTTTAGTTTGAATGTGTGTTTGGTGGCGTGATCATTATTATTTAGAGTCATTGCGTGCCTATTGATTTGAACACGATCCGTGTATCCATCATTTCCTGGGGCCTCATTTATAACGCCTTGCGTAGGATTGACGTGGGAAGGTTGCTTACGTAGTACAAAGCACAAAAATAGGTACATACATTTTCCGCCATTTTCCGATTCACAAAACATTGCGTACCGGCGAGGGAAGTGCGTACGGCTCTCCCTACGCCTGTTTCCCTTTATAAATCACAATCGACTCGTAACGCCCATATTTGCCTATACATAGTCAAAGAAACGCCCATTCATTCATTTATTCATTTTGACTGACTGCATGAAGAAGATCGCAGGAAATTACGATAGAACAGCTAAAAAAGACATCTCACACCGTGTCAGATTTAGGTTATTGTGGGGAGGTCGAGATAAATCATATTGTTTGGTGGATGCAGTTTGAACCAGAGTAGCAGCATGGAGGTCGGATCGTCACCAAAATAAATAAATAAGTGGTCCGAAAAAAGTTAATGAATGAAAAAAAATACACATAACCTTCCTCAGGCAGTGTGTTTGTCCCGGGGACAGGAGACCCCCCCTTGATGAGAAACTGTAAGAAATGATGGGGGAATCCCTCCGGAGTGTAGTCATGACGACTGGATCTGAATTATTTTTGTTGTATTTGGTGGTTTGTGTTCCAGCTGTCGATCAGCAACTATATATCCATAATCCACCAGTTAAAGGAAATACAATGTGTTGTGTTATATTAGCTGTACAATTTACCACATATGGTGTTCTTAGTTTCCATACCTCCTGTGTTTTACGAGCGACTTATCAAGTCTTGGCAAACGGCATAAAACACGATTAAACGTGATAGTATATAAAACCATGCTCGTATCTACAACCTATAGAAATGCAAAACGGCGTCAGTTTAGACGTTATTCTGTCCTCCTGCTTACCGCATCATTTATGAGAAAACATTTCATAACATTAACACAACATATTCGAGGTGGTTTTAAATAACATATCCGTATTTATTTATTTCTCCAAGTTATGTTTTTGTGTGCACTGAGGAGTCTCAAACAGGCGTTTGTTTAATCATTTTAAGATTGGCTTTAATCAATGTTTGAAAATGAATTCTTCATATTTGATAAATGAGAGGTAACATTTTATTTATGGTATTATTTCCACATATTTCTCTCCATTCTTCCTTCTGCCAATGGTGTCGCAGTTTCTCGTCTCTCCCGTTGTTGTGCTTAGTGCGTACGCATGGGTTAGAGTTTGCGTGGAGGACCGCACATTTTCCCGTCAAGTTAGTATTTTATAAATCGCAAACATTGCGTAGAAACTGGCGTACGCCATTTTTTGAGCGTATATCCCTTTATAAATGAGGCCCCTGGTCTTCTCTAAAGAGGGACCAATGAAAACGTTGTCATGTTGCCGTTGTTCAGCATGGAAACATTCATTAGCTAACAATGACATTATTGTTCTATTAATATAAAGGGAGGTCAGGTACTCTTTAAAACAGCTGCTAGTTATGGGTACTTTTTACTGAAGTACATTTCAAAGTTCTTTACTTTAACTTGAGTAAAGAAGTTTAGTCAGTACTTCTACTTTCACCAGAGTACTTTTAAACATGAGTATCTGTACTTCTACTTGAGTAAAGGATGTGTGTACTTTTGCCATCTCTGGTTAAGATAGTGGAAAAAGAAAAGACATATTTGACACATATTTGACGAATAGAAGTCACCATGAATCTTGCCCATTTATAACTAACATTAATACTATTTGTATGTCATCATCATAAATTACAGGGTGTATTTCCTGAAGAATCTGCCACAAAACATGTGTTTGAAGATTGCAAAAAGGACTGTGGGAGGGAAAATGTGTATCAACTCATGATAAGAGGAACTATGAAAGCGATAGTTGATACTGTATGTAGGATGGAGGAGTAGGAAGCAGTTGTTTTTCAGAGGCAATGTGTTCTGCATGCAGACTCATTTATTTACTGATGACAGAGGGAGCAGATTGCTGACGTTTTGTCTCCATTTCGACATGGATTAGAAGTTTTAAAACCCTTTGAATTGTTCTGTTTCGCATTTCTTTATACATAAATATCTACTGGATGTTCTTCGGAGAGAGTTAATGTTGATCTTTTTTTAACCGTACGAGCATATTTGATCTACCTGCCATTTAAATTCCACTGGTGCACAGTTTGAAAAATGTGTCTGATGCGAAACTCGTTAGCTTTTTCAAATGTATTTTCATGTTTAAATACAGAAGAACGCAAGAGACGAGAGAAAATCGGCACTCACTCACTTAGTCATGTTAGCTCGGGGCGAGACCAAACTTAGCCTCGTGTCAGGAGGGCACACACACACACACACACACACACACAAACACACACACACACACACACACACACACACACACACACACACACACACACACACACACACACACACACACACACACACACACACACTCACACACTCGCAGGCGTTCACTCAAACACATTTGCATTCGTCCCCAACAGAGACAGAATCTCACACACAGGTGAATTATTCATTTATTCAGAAAAGCCTGAGTCAGGTCGCAGGAATGGTCTTGCACTGTGCTCCATTTAACAAATCTGAGTGAGTAACAGTGTGAGTAAATGGACAGTCACTTTACAAACAGACTGTGGACACAGAGGAGGATGCACTACATTACCCAGCAGCCCAATAGCCATTAGACTTCATTAGGAGCACATCCCATACAACTCATACATCCCATCAGCGCTTGTTCCTCAACAGCGTATTTTAAATTATTTAGGCGTCAGTGCGCTTTAGGATAACAGAAGTGGATGGTGGAGCAGCGGCTAAACCCCTTACCCTCCATTATTTCTCTGATGGTATCAAAGGTTTTTTAGATTCAAATGTTTTATTGTCTAAGCTACAGTGTAGGAATGGCCATGAAATTCTTCTGACCTGAGCTCCTCCAACAATGCAACATATCTATCAAGTCTATATACATGTCAATAGAATATGGGATATGTACAAGAAGAGAATATGATATTAAATAATGTAAATTAAGACCAAATTAAATACGGTTTATTGCGGTGATAACTATTTATATAAATTAGTATATTGCAAGATGACAACAGGAATGTTTGTCGGCATTAGGGATGCTGCGTCCCACAATTTAATTCCTAAAAAGCAACAGTTAATGTCCTTAAAGTAAACCTTTCTCCTGTGGTTTTGTTCCTGAGCTTCTGGCTGTGTTCCTGTTCGACCCACACAGTTTCGAGGCTACCAAACACCAGAAAGAACAGAACTCATCAGCCCGAACATTTCCCCATCCTCTCACCTTTCCCCGGTTCTGTCTCGATCTTTTGTTCCTTGAGGATGTGGAAATGTAACGATGGGTATGGGAGAGGGCAAGGTGTATCGATCTGGCTCTATAGAAACTAGAGGAATGAAAGTCAAAGTGTGTGAAACAGGAGCAGAGGAACATCCTGGAGTCTGTTTTCCCCTCAGATTAAATCACAGGATGTCCAGTCCAGTCTTGCTTCAAATGTCTTTGCTTGTTCTAACTTTCAACAACTGGTTAGAGTTTCCCAAACTTTTGGATGAATGTTGGCTCATTTGGCTCTGAACAGATTGGGTTTGATTCATTTTGGGTCCAAATCCAAGATGGTATTATTCGGATTTGTTAAACTCTTAGAGTAACAAATCCTTTGTCTAATCTTTCACTTCCTCTCTTTGTATTAGTAAACATTTTGCATTCTCATTTGAGCTCATATTATGACCATGTTTGCCATAATTTGAGACAATGAAAGTGTAGCAAGAAAGATGTCTCCATGAAAAACTGAAGGTCCATTTCTATTATTGGATATGGGGTTATTTTCTGTAAGTGTGTTGACTTTGACAATAATTATTGATCTTTTAGTTTGAGCAAAGGTGTGTGCTGCCATCAGTAGGTAATGGGATTTTACTTTTTACATTTTATACAATTCAAGGTCCTTGAAGCTAAAATTAAAATTAATTCAAATTAAAACGAAGAAATGTGCAGATTGTTTTCCAGAATGCAACACTGAAAAATGCAATAAATGGCCATGAGAAATACAGTTAACATCTTTGATATTAGGGAGGCGTGTGGCGCAGTGGCCTAGTGCGTTGGTGTTCGGAGCACAGGTTCAAACCCCACTGCAGTCAGCATGTCGTTGTGTCCCTGAGACACTTCACCCCAAAGTGCTCCTGTGGGGATTGCCCACAGTATTGAGTATGTAAGTCGCTTTGGATAAAAGCGACTAACATGTAATAATGTAATGTAATGTAATATGATGTAAGACACACAGACTTTATGCTTTTATTCAGCATTCATTTGGCCAAAACCTGTTAGTTTGTCTATAAATATTTCATGATTTCTCTACATTATCTCTATCACTCAGCAGCCAACCAGTACAGTTTAACCAAGGATACAGTTCTTGAAATAGGGATCACAAATGTGTATGTACAAAAAAGGCAAAGAAAAGTCCTTCTGGTCACTAGGTTTTATCCAACATCACTCAGGAATAAATAGTGCATATGATCAGAAATATTTGAGAAGTGGATACATACAAATACAGTGAACAAGTGATTTGTGTCATGGCCATTTCTACTGATCATAATTCCATTGTTGAGGTCTACTAGAATATATTTACATTGTTCAATGTTCCAAACTCACATTGGTTTCTCATACAGCATCTCTGTATAGTATGTGTATTCACTCTCTGTCCTAAACGGCTTGTTGGAGCTCCTGCCCCCCCCCCCCTCCCTGTGAGCCCAGTGGCCATCTGCGAGACAGCGAGACACAGCGAAACCCAGCCCGAACACACACACACACACACACACACACACACACACACCCGCAGCCTGGCTGGGAGTTTGAGTGTGTGCTCACACACCGACTCACAGCCTCGTCGCGTCCCGCCGTCTCAGGGAGGAGAAATCGGCGGAGCTGCAGCTGAGAAAAGATTGAGTGTGTGTGTGTGTGAGGAAGTCCACGGATTGGTCAATTTGGACCAATCCACGGACTTAAACGTAACGGCTCCGCGGACGTAACGTAGCGGCTCCTCGGGTCCATTTGGGTATGGGTACGTCACTGTACCTAGGAAGAAAAAGAGAAATCCCCAACGAGGCGTTCTGGGGCAGCATAGACAGGTCTTTTCTGTGTTAGAGTTTTACTCGCTACAGGGTGTACTTTGAGGGTTTGTGACTACAGACCGTTTACATGCAGAAAGACCTTCATAACACAAGGGGACGGGTAATAACCGGAAAAGCATGACAGGGGACCTTTAACATGAACACATTTGTGTGGCTCATTGATGTATTTGAATGGGGTTCAAGGCAATATTAGAGCTCAATGGCACAGAGGACAAATTGAAACATCCGTTGTTATAAACCTGACCCCGTGACCTCTGCCATGTGTCATCCTCCCTCTCTGACTCTCATCACTGGTTAGTAATGAATAAAGCATGTCAGGGTCTCTTAAACATAAACAAAGTGACACATGGGAGGCAACATGTTTCCGTGAGTCACGCTGAGATAGACCCCGCCGGGCAGATTCATTAGACATGCAACACACACACACACACACACCGTCTGTTTTCTGACCACACACACTCTCTCTATTGGTATGCAGATCCAGTAATAGAGTTATTACGCCTCAGTCCATTAATGCATGTTATCTCTCTGTTACGGACATTTTCTGCATTTCCTCCCAATATGCTTTAATCTCAGTGGGTGGCTGCTGTCCTGTCTCCCTTTTGTCTCCCTCTTAGCCTCTCATTAGATTTGAAAACCCTAATGAAAAACAAACAGGATGGAAAACACCTCCTCCTCCAGACACCATCTTCTCCGTCTCTTCTTCATCCTCATGTTGTCTCCCTCCTACGACGCTCCCTCCTTATTTATTTCCGCCATTTGGGGAAAAAAGAGACGCAAAACAAAATAGAAAGTCTGCAGCACCTGCTCTTACAAAATGGCTGCATTCGAGAAAGAGTGGAGACATCTGTTTAGACACTTTGAGCATGAATGGAAATTATAACCTCTCATTTCTCTCTATAATCAAGCTGTGTCTCTTCCTCCTTTTGCATCTTCTTCCTCCCCCTCGTCTTCTCCTTCTCTTCCTCCTCCTCCTCCTCCTCCTCCTCCTCTCACTTCATCTCTTTCCAGTCTCTCCGTGGCAATGAATACCGAATCAGTGGCAGACAGACGGTGCGTGGGGTCTCCCCGGAGGAGGGATGAAAACACTCTCAAAGCGCACACTTACAAGCGCACACAAGCCCCGCCGACATATGCCCGAGCAAGAAAAACCCTCTGTCTCCGACCACACACACACACACACACACACACACACACACACGGACACGCGCACACACACGCACGCACGCACACACATACACACACACACACACACACACACACACACACACACACACACACACACACACACACACACACACACACACACACACACACACGCTGATACATTCTGACAGTGTAATTTTCCTTATCGGTAATCTGCAGACACTCAAATAGCTTCTTCAACATTAGTGAAGCTGCCGGGAGGCTCCGAGGAACAGATTAATGGAAAAATCACACACATGTTGGAGAACACACACACACACACACACACACACACACACACACACACACACACACGTAGGGACACACAGGGAGTTGGGAAGCTCCATACATTTCAACAGAGCTGCTTCCTTTCATCTTGTTCTCGTTGCTTCATGGTAGGCATCTTTTTTCTCCATCTGTGGCTTCACTTTGAGTTTGATTAACTTGATCTGAACTCCATATGTGTTAGTGTGTAATCTGCTTGGCCCCATGCCACCAGATTAAAAGTGAACACTTGGCAAAGATGTGCAAATTGCATAACAATTGTGAAAAGCTGTACAAGCACGCACTGTTCTCACAGATATGGGTTATTGCACTTTCCTTTTTATCCCTGTGAGGACAGTTAGTCCCTTTTGAGGGTTCAAAAACGAATTTACAAACTGAGATCATCATTATTACTTTGCCAGGTTTGTCTAATACTTATATTAGAATATTGTGGGTGGGTTGCTTTGTGCTTTCAAGGTTAATAATAATCTTTATATTCTAAATGAAATCAAGAAATGCTGTCCATTTATGCCTTGAATTTTGAAGAAACTCAGCAACCCTTTAAAACGTAGCGCTTTGAGTGAAATTTCCCGCTGATAACATTCGTAATGTTTGGATTCAGAGCTTGATAAAGAGCACATGAATGCACCGTTAATTTGGATCTGTGCTGCTGACCGGTTTTATTTCTAGAAGAGGTACATGTCCTACATGACCTTGAGATAAACTGAAGGACTCTCTTTGATGCAACACGTCCTTTTATTGATCCAGATGTCATTGAAATGTCATTTTTGTAATTTAAAGTTTTGGCTCAAATGATGGCTATTACTTTGTTCCAGATGGAAAGATCTCAGCCAGTATTGGACGGACTGTGTCACTTTATTGTTAATGTGTCTTGAGAGAGGTCCTTGTGACCCAAACATTGACTGTTTTTAAATAAATCAATGCAGAGGGGGTGAGCGTATGCAGGTATTGACTTTTCTCTTTGGTACTGGATGTACAGGGCAATTGATTCTCTGCACAGCAAAGGAGATAAAGATTGCTGGGACTTTGCTTTCCGAATGCAAGTCTATAGGTTAATGGTATTTGTGTCCCTATGGGGATAAACTATGTTATTCTGCGGTTTGGCCGCTATGTGGAACTGCCTTCAAAGCACGGCACTGTGGTAAAAATGGTAATCACTAGGGATGCTCCGATCGATCGGCCGCCGATCGTTATCGGCCGATATTCACTCTTAATAGTGTGATCGGTGCTCTCTATAAAGGCCGATCAGGAGAGCCGATCAGATGACGCAAAATACATGAGACTTTTCTCTGTGCGCGGCAAAACAAGCTCGCCAAAATGGCTTCACCGGTCTTGCAGTTTTTTAACCTGTTACGCACCGCCCCCCCGGTACCGGGCGGATAAACGCGTCATTTGCAGGAAACAACGTCTAAGGAGTCTTAATATTTAATAAACTATGAATGTTTTATATCCATGTAACGGGAAGAAACTCAGCTAACTGATCTTTTTAATTTTTTTTCTCCAAAAAAACCCCACAATGCTAACACTCAAATGTAACCTAAATCTGCACCTAAACTCACTCCTAACTCCCTTATTACTTATCCTAGATGCACAGCCAACCCCTCGATTAGCATCTCCTGGAGACACTGAATCTAGTGGTGCCCACCTCAACACTCAGTGATAAATATTTGCGACACTATAAACGAAAGCGTACATCAGAACATGTGGAGCTAGGTAGCTAGAAACGCTAACATGGCTTACCTTGGTCAAAACTGGTCTTCAATGGCATTAAAACGATAAAAAACGATGCTGGTTAATCCAATGTGTCTGTGCCCTCTTTGAAATTATTTCTGATAATCCATAAGCAATAAAACTGCTTTTTCGTTTCCAGATGTCAGAGCGAGAGATCGCTTCACTCTGGTGCAAACCTGCATGCGGGAAGCCCCCACCGTTTGTTTTCACAACGAGTGTGTGTGGGGGCCTCCCCCTTCGATTCTGTTGGCTCTAACGGTCAGAAAGACCATCCAAATCGACCAAGGGGGGCCAGAGATATGGGAAAAAAAACATTTTCACCCAAATCACCTCAGAGGTGGAGTGGTTTTGGCTAAACCTCTCTAAAAAGGTCAAATGTCACTTGTTTTGCATCAATCTTGATACAGGGTACTTATTATATGTTGTACTTTGGATTCCTAAAGCTTTTAGTCTACTAACCCATCATCCAAGGGTAGTTTTCACAATAAGTAAAAAATTATTTTTGGACGGACACTATAATTTACAGTTTTTTACAATGTAAAATCTGAATTTTCTTTAAAATAAAAAACATCTATATTGATTCTGACACTTCTACATCCAACTCACAGATGTAACCTTGCTTTGATAAAAGAAATTATTCATATAACCCTTTTAGAAGTTAAGTTGTAGTCATTTGTTTTGGGCATGTCATTTTCGAGCCTGAAACATGAAAAACGGGCTTGGTGCTTAACAGGTTAAGGCAGGGGTCGGCAACCTTTTTGATATGAAGTGCCATTAAAAAAATTAATTGTTATCAGCGTGCCAACGATCAAGAATTAGCAACGGGGGGGGGGGGGGGGGGGGGAGCCTCTCAGTGTGTGGACCTGTCAGCACAACTTACATGATACCGAATTTAACAAACACATTTAAATAATTGGTTTAAACTAGGGCTGTCAAGTTAACGCGTTAATAACGCGTTAACGCAAACAAAAATTAACGCCACTAATTATTTTAACGCGATTAACGCATGTGTATTTTTTGTCCTCGGCCGCCGTAGTTTCAGAGCGCATCGAGTTTAAAATACCATCTACAAGCTGATGCTGACAGCCCCGCTCCTGCTGCCCGCTTGTGGCAGACCACACTTCCACGCTCACCGGCAGGCCCGGACTGGCCATCGGGAGGACCGGGAGGGTGTGTGTATGTGTGGCGCGAGCGAAGCACAACTTACGTGTTGTTGTTAGCATCTGGTGCTAGCTAGCTGAGCTAACGGATATAAGGAGCTGTTTCAATGAAAACAGAGGAGCGACATTTCGCCGACAACTGCGCCGAGCACTTGACTTTATGCAGGTAGCCAGACAGCACACTCAGCACGGATAGTGCGCGCAACACAGCTCATACACACAGGCATATATGCCTTGAGCTGCACATAGCTCCAACACACACACACACACACACACACACACACACACACACACACACACACACACACACACACACACACACACACACACACACACACACACACAGTATTGTATTATTGTATGAGAGAGGTTCTAGGTTGAATTGAGGCGAATATTTGTAATGTTCAGGTTGTTGTGTTTAATATTCATGAGAATATTTGTCATTGTTCAAATGATAATAAACAAACATATAAAGCATAGTTGTCCACTCATATGTTGATAAGAGTATTAAAAACTTGAAAAATATCCCTCTAAGGTACATTTAGAACAGATAAAAAATGTGCGATTAATTTGCGATTAATCGCGATTAACTATGGACAATCATGCGATTAATCGCGATTAAATATTTTAATCGACTGACAGCCCTAGTTTAAACGTTATAATAATAAGGACGATCGTCCGTTCTGTGATTCTCCAGAACACACATGTTATGATATTAGGGTCATGCAGAGTGAGATGAGATCGCTGTCCCTTTAAGAGAGAGAGAGAGGGGTGTGGCGTGTGCATGTGTGTGTGTGTGGATGGTAGAGCGACAGTGAGGGAGCGTGTGTATGTTTCTGGAAGTGAAACGAGGCAGCAGAAAAACAGAGGTCTGTGATGTATTTTGTGAAACAGAAGAACAGCTAAATAAATGCAACGGCCTCCCAAGAAGAGCTCGCCTCTCTCCAGTCATTTAAGCTAAAGTGGGTTATTGAACCTGAAGCTTGTTGCTTCTGCCCTCCTCGACTACGGTCTGGGAGCCGACAGGAAAGTTCAACACACAGATGGCCAGTCCGCCCCTTTGTAGCATATTATTTCAATGAGAGATGAGCAGATCGCCACTGGGCTTTCAACTAAAGACACAGCCACGCAAAAACTGTGGTATTTGTACAGCTCCTTATGGGTACTGCAATGTGTGCTTTCCTCCGTGGTGAAACGATCAGCCCTGCACCACGGAGGAAAGCGGCAGAAAGTCGCCTGGAGTTAAACAGAGCGGGGCTGCGTTGCGTGCATGGCTTCCTTCTGCAGGTAACGGGGAGACGCGCTCTGGCGGCGGTCTCGTTCAGGATCCGAAAATACAATTTAAATATTTTGCACACTTATTCCACTTATTCCTAGTGTGCCACTGGTTACGGTGCCGCGTGCCAATGCTGGCACGCGTGCCAGGGGTTGCCGACCCCTGGGTTAAGGTGTCCGAAAAAGACAATAAAGTAGCGGTATGCAACGTGTGTGAAGCAGAAATCCTGCAGCTCCGACTGGTGAGAGAGGGAGAGAGGAAAAGAGAGCGCTTCCCTTGTTATTATCCAAAGTTAATGTAAACTTGAATAATGTACTTCATTTCAATGTAATAATGATGTTCTTTGTTGTTTGGGGAAGCGCACCATTTATTGAAAAATGAATCTGAACTTTTCGATCCTTTACGATTATAAACTGAAGCAATATAAAAATCAGCCCCATTAACTGAGTTTTAAACACAGCATATATTACCGGTCATAGTCCGGTAATTACCATCTAACGGAAACTCTGCTACACAATTCACAATACTACACTTTAAATGGAAGATCCCCATAGCCCCCACCCACCCTATGATCGGATCGGCGATCGGTATCGGCCGATTCTGATTCCGGTGATCGGCCCCAAAAACCCTGATCGGAGCATCCCTAGTAATCACTATACATGCTTAACGGTAATTTGTCATCATTGTCAATGTGAGCATATGTTTAGCATTTAGCTTACTCAGACATCAGCTCATTAGTCAGTCAGTTTCTGGTACGGACAATACCATAATGCTCTACTGGTTGACCTACACTGGAAACAACAGAGCTCTCCGTAGTAATTATAGAATTGCTTATATTCTCTAATCTTCCAATCCAATCTAAATGCAAAATCCGGTTTTAATTAAATCCCCATGCACAGCAATCCTTCACACTGTGCTTGTCGTTTTAAAGTCCTCAGAAAATAGTGTTTTTGTACATGTTGCATTCTGCTTATCATCCAGATTTATTCATTTGAGGTATGATTGATTCACCAAGGGAACACAAATCTAAACAGACAGTTATTCCTCTGAAAATGTCCTAAATAACTGGAGTATAATTAGCTCTAAAATGCAAAGTTTGATCCGCAGCATGCGTTTTAGCCGATGGCAGATTGCCACTTCATTACTCATACAAAAACTCTCAAAATGGTTTTGATTCATGTTGACTCGATCAATGTGGACCTTCGGCGAGCAAAGAGAAGTTGTTTATGTGGGGAGTAAATAAAGTGAGACAAGTCTTGGCATGTCCAGGCACGGAAACGTAGGAGTCTGCCTGACTTATCAGAAGAAATCGAAGACGTGGTGGTATGAGTGCACATATTTCTTCCCAAAGAAAAATGCACCAGAGGAGTAGCATAGCAGCTCTCTGAAATGAAACTGTGATATGGGGTTATTGCTGAGGCTGTGCATTGGTGATAAGATGAGAGAAGGACGCGTCAGCAGATAAAAAAACACATTTCATGAATACCTTGAAATAAGAAACCGCCTTTTATGTGTTTTATTTATCGTTACGATGGCTAGTTTTGGAAAATACGAACCACGGCTCCAAGCAAATCTGTTGTCTTGCAATGCGTAGAAAGTGACACGGAGAGATCTGCGATAAATAAGAGAGGAAGGCGGAGAAATTACGAGGCAGATTTGAGGTGGAGGGAGATATAGGAGCTCTCAGGACGATTGGGAAGTAAAAGACCAATCAGAAGAAGAGCGGGCCTCAAGAAGATTTAAGAACGGCCAGAGATTAATGGCAGAAAAGTGACATTTCAGATATTAAAACTAGATCATAAAAAAAGAGCGAGAGGAAAGATTCATCGAGTAAGACTTCCAAATAACAAAAGGAGTCAGGATGTTTTTTACAGCCTGTAACCGTACCCAATCTCTACCCAAAGTATTACAAGAAGATGCCAGTAGATAAGATGCGTCATTTCCACGAGTTCGCATCTTTATCTCAGACCTTTGAGGTGGCTGTTTCCTCAAAAACTAAAAAAACACTACTTTGAAGAAGAAACAAACTAAAAAGTGAACTTAATGAACTAGGGTTAGGGTTAATGCTGTTAAAACAAGCGTACTAATGGTTGTGACAGATTCTTTGACAGCAGGCATGTGGGATGTTCAAACTTCTCCAACTGACCAAAATATTCGAGATGCCCAAAATCCATCAATCTGCTATGACTGTTGATCATTAGGCTAATTAATGTGGCGCTTCCCCTTCAAAGAGATCAACCAACAGTGGCAGACATTGGTTCTGTCCCACAGCCAAACAACGAGCATGCTAGTGTCTGTTAGCCAGTTCTGATTGGCAAAGACTGTCTCCTTTGATCAAAGCCAGCATACAAAGATATTTCAGGACCCTTTTGTGGTTTTAAGGCGTTTGTTTGAAGCTTTGTTTTCAAGTTATTCTGCATTATTGAGCCATTGAATCAATACATGACTATAATTGGCTGGTTTGGACCACCCTTTTTCCTCACTCTCTTGCATTTGAATCACTCTCTGCCTGCTGCTCTCTTCCTCATTTCATTTTCTCTCACATGCACACACACTCCCACGTGTAGCACGCTTCAATGCTCTCTCTTCTGTCATCGATTGATTCACACAGGCACTTTTGGACTTCATATCTATGCATGTCAATGAATGGATGCAATTTGAGTCCACACGAACAATCGCACACACTGAGGCGGGTTAAAAGGGTGGAACGAGGGGCTGGGAGAATATTATCTGCATTGGTCAAGGCTCTGGCAGCCTGGCACACACACACACACACACACACACGCACACGCACACACACACACACACACACACACACACACACACACACACACACACACACACACACACACACACACACACACACACACACACACACACACACACCCACACACACACACACACACACTCACAGATGCTGGTTTGAAAGGGTGTAACAGGCAGTTCTGACAGAGAATATTATCTGCTGTGGTCAAGGCCCGGCAGCTTGACATGCAGAGATTGACACAGGCTCACACACACGGCGTCTCGCCAGTAATGCAATGTGTTTTCTCATCAGGACCCCGTCAGTGGAGGCAATTACACGGGTCATCCTGGTTTTTAATGGAGAAATAATGGACTAGGTAGAGACAGTGAGCGACAGTGAAGAGGGAGGAGAGATAGAAGGTGGAGATAGAAGAAGGAAAAATAGATTATTGTGAAGAAGAGAGAGAAATGAATAATGGGCTGTCAGGAAATGTCACACTCGTGCCGATGCTAAAAGTCAACAAGTGTTTGAAGTAGTTTTGAGAAGTTTCTGAGGACGTTTTTTCTTCTTTTTGTTGGTTGCTGTTAGGGATGCTCCGATCGCCAATTTTGGGGCCGATCGCCGGAATCAGTATCGGCCGATACCGATCGCCGATCCGATCGAGTGGGCGGGGCCTAAATGGAAGATTTAAACATCACTTTAAATCTTCCATTTAAAGTGATGTTTAAAACTCAGTTAATGGGGCTCATTCACTGGAGCTTCCACAAACAACAATCAACTTAATTATTACATTCAAATTATGTATATTATTCAAGTTTACATTCACTTTGGATAATACCACGGGAGAAATGAGCGGAAGCGCTCTCTCCCTCTCTCTCTCCCTTTCTCTCTCCCTCTCCCTCTCCCTCTCCCCCTCTCTCTCTCCCTCTCTCTCTCTCCTGACAGCCCATCAGTATCGTCTCATGCAGCTCGCTGATCCAGTAATGTGTGAGGCCGACAGTGAAGAATAAACATATTTATAACTAGTTTATCTTGTTCCAGAGGTAGATCAAATAGCTAAGTGTGTTAGGTCTAACTCTTAGTGTGTGTTCTGCTCCGCTCACCGGTCCGTCACAGCGGGCGGAGCTGCAGGATTTCTGCTTCACACACACGTTGCATACCGCTATTTTACTGTCTTTTTCGGACACCTTAAAATAATGCCAGACTGGTGAAGCCATTTTGGCGAGCTTGTTTTGCCGCGCACAGAGAAAAGTGTCATGTATTTTACGTCATGCGATCGGCCCTCGCGATCGGCATTTTTAGAGAGCACCGGTGACCGATCGATCGGAGCATCCCTAGTTGCTGTGATTCTTGATTCAAGATACCAAAGGAAATGGTCATTTTATGTAGATAAACATATTTAAATGGATATGGTAAGGCTTTTGTTTTGGAGGATCTGTACCAAACAAGGATCTTTTCTCTAGCTCCACTATACTTTATTCATACATTTTCTATTATTGTACTTACTTAGATTTTAGAGATTGCACCATTGCAGCTTTGATGAACACTTCCATGTATGTGCAGCCCTACTATTAAACTCCATTAAAACGTGTCCACTTAAAGCAGTAAGCTACAACCGGTGTTCAAGGGATACGTTTTGTGGTGAATACTCCTTAAATATTGATATTCAGTGCTTGTATATGAGGAGTTCAGCCTCTCTGAAAGCCCTTGGAGGCAAGCCAGGCTCATTATGTATAATCCAATAAGATGAATAGGTTACCTGATGTCTTTATTGACCCGTACACACAGTCACATCGTGATCGTTTTTATCCTGGAAGCCAAACTAATACACAAGATATTGAGTAAGGAAGGTGAAGTCTCCTTTTTAGTTTGTTATAACACTAATAATCCCTGATCTTTGACATCTTCAGACGCGGCCCAACATCTAAAAAGCGTATCACGTGCTTGGAAAAATCTCACACACACGCTTGTTTGTTCCTGTATTGATTGGCTGTTTTTCAGAAGTGACCAGATCGCCAACACTCGAGAACCGTATCAATGTAATTGCTCTTATTGGCAGAGGAAGTGGCAGGGGGCCGCACTCAGCCACTAATGAACCCCCCCCCCCCCCCCCCTTCTGTAGATACCATTAAGTGCTTCATTTTAATGTGTCTGTAAAACCAAATTGCTTTTTCTTAGTAGCCTTTTCCTTAAAGATGTTTAAATCATGACTTAGCATTTCAGAGATTGCCTCGAACGGCTTAAAGCGATCAGCGAAATGGATCTGTGGTGATTTAAACAGAATGAGACAACATCTGATATGTTGGAAGTTTAAATCATGACTAGGCATTTTGATGAAAATTAGGGCATGAAAAAAGGGGGTGTGTGTGTGTGTGTGTGTGTGTGTGTGTGTGTGTGTGTGTGTGTGTGTGTGTGTGTGTGTGTGTGTGTGTGTGTGTGTGTCACCCCATGGAAATAGTATCGATTGTGCACTAAACTACATATGTAAGCAGAAAAGATCCATATAGAGAGAGCATGCAATCAACAGAAAGCTACTTGAGTGGAATAAAGTGTGTGTGTGTGTGTGTGTGTGTGTGTGTGTGTGTGTGTGTGTGTGTGTGTGTGTGTGTGTGTGTGTGTGTGTGTGTGTGTGTGTGTGTGTGTGTGTGTGTGTGTGTGTGTGTGTGTGTGTGTGTGTGTGTGTGTGCGCGTGCGTTGGCTCCACTGTATATGGACCCGTTTTTATTTTTTTAACATTGTGCCTTTGAAAAAGAAAAGAAAAGCGATGCTAGCTATGCCTTTGATCAAATTTAAAAAGTACTTTATTTTCAGTAAAAAAGTATTCCTATGTCCTACAGTGTGTGTGAGTGAGTGTGTGCGTGTGGTTGTGTGTGCGCACGTGCCTTCTTAAAAAAATATAACAAAAAGAAAATGCTATATACTGTATATGTGTGTAGTAAGGCGTGTGTGTGTGTGTGTGTGTGTGTG
The DNA here is from genome assembly GCF_902827165.1 of Trematomus bernacchii. Taxonomy (NCBI): domain Eukaryota; kingdom Metazoa; phylum Chordata; class Actinopteri; order Perciformes; family Nototheniidae; genus Trematomus; species Trematomus bernacchii. Next base: position 781,085 of record NW_022987728.1, read on the forward strand.
TGTGTGTGTGTGTGTGTGTGTGTGTGTGTGTGTGTGTGTGTGTGTGTGTGTGTGTGTGTGTGTGTGTGGTGGTCCCATCTGTTTTCCAGCCTCCTCATCTCCTCTCTCTCTTCTGTCTGCTCTTGGCAACCATCTATCTTCCTTCCCATCTGATGTTCCATCATTTCACAATCCTCCAAACGGCTTTTCTTTTCTGTCCTTCAATCCATCTCTCTCTGATGTCTCGTGTTTTCCTCCTCAACTTCGTCCATGCAGTTCGTTTTTACCTTGTTTCTGCTGGTTCACCTTTAAACACAGGCACAACAGATCTGTGTTCCCTGTGAGTTGTGTGTGTGTGTGTGTGTGTGTGTGTGTGTGTGTGTGTGTGTGTGTGTGTGTGTGTGTGTGTGTGTGTGTGTGTGTGTGTGTGTGTGTGTGTGTGTGTGTGTGTGTGTGTGTGTGTGTGTGTGTGTGTGTGTGTGTGTGTGTGTGTGTGTGATGACACATATTGTGAAAAGGCGACTCACTTACAAGTGGCTCCATACAGCACAACATGACTCCATTGTTGAATTAATTGCTACTGCTGTCGGAGAGGTGTTACCTTGAGATTTAATTATGCACAAACATTCCCCTGTGACGCCTGGATGGTTTTATATTCCTCACAATCTGTTTTGAATCATGCTGAACACGACTGATGGCATTTTTTGTAGAGGGAATTAAAAGTTGTAGTTGTTAAGTTGTTTACATTTTAACCAGACGGAAATATCTCAACAACTTTTCCACTGATTGTCACATCAATTCGTTTTGTGGTTCCCAGATGATGGACTCTTAACGATCTCTACCTCATCTGAACAACGATTGTATATATTGATATTTAATGTCATTTCAAGTCCTGATGCAAGTCATTCAGACTTTAGTAACAAGAATGTAAGAGGTGTATTCGATCGTATCAATATGTATACTACTGTTATTGTGTCGGAAACATTTTGACAAATTCGTTTTTTTCGGACAAATTGTAGTTTCATGCCAAAATAACCCTTTTTTAAATGAATTAAAACACAATATCACAAACACTATACCCGCCAACACCTTGAATGCACCACACTGGAAGACCTTTTGATTTAGCAGCTGCTTTTTTTGAGTGAAAAACATGAATTTAATGTTCATTGTGATGCAAACAAGTATCTGCAGGTGCATTTTTGAAATAAGAGGAAAACAACCGAGGCTGTCATCGGTAAGGTTTGATAAAATATGCAAAAACAACAGCTTGCTCATTTACTTCCTGAAGGCCATATGATGCACTCAAGTTATCTATTATGTATCTAATGTGACCTCAACCTGAACTCGCCTCTTCTATTATTAAATCATGAGATACATTAAATGAACACACTGAGTCTGCAGGCCAAGTGTTTTTAGTTTTGACTAATTACATCTCAATTGTTTTTTAAAAACTAAACTTCCAGATCGAGTGCTTCCTACCCTGGGAGCTGTTACATCACAGTGTAGCTGTTTCAGATCTTATGTAACAACTCTGAAGGCGTTAAAGCTTTTTAAAGATGGAGGGAAAACCAGTGTGAACACAGTTTTTATTATTGTTTGAACTGAGCTCTTTTTTTTGAGGCATGCTTCATTCCCAAAAAAAACACAGCGTTGCCAGATCTTTCTGTAACAGGGGAGCTAATTAGCGAATTAGCAAGCGCTATTGTTCTTTTTTTTGTCATATCAATTTGAAGTAAACTTTTTGGTGCCTGTGTGAATGTAAAACAGGCTGTTTGTCTCCCCAGACAAATAAGGGTTTAAAAGTTTATTTGGGAATCAATAGTGAGAACTTGTTTCCCAGCAATACATTGTATTTCTGCTCTCCATTGTTGTGGTGTTGACCTTTGCATTGCTAATTGTGGCTGCTTGTAGCCAGAGATGGCAAAAGAACACACATCCTTTGCTCAAGTAGAAGTACAGATACTCGTGTTTAAAAGTACTCTGGTGAAAGTAGAAGTACTGACTAAACTTCTTTACTCAAGTAAAAGTAAAGACTTTGAAATGTACTTCAGTAAAAAGTACCCATAACTAGCAGCTGTTTTAAAGAGTACCTGACCTCCCTTTATATTAATAGAACAATAATGTCATTGTTAGCTAATGAATGTTTCCATGCTGAACAACGGCAACATGACAACGTTTTCATTGGTCCCTCTCCTTTAGAGAAGACCAGGAAATGATGGATACACGGATCGTGTTCAAATCAATAGGCACGCAATGACTCTAAATAATAATGATCACGCCACCAAACACACATTCAAACTAAAGGAACCAGCCTGTTTGGAAAATGTGAGAAGTAGAAAGTACAGGTATTTGGGTTCAACATGTAAGAAGTAGAAAGTACAGGTATTTGGGTTCAACATGTAAGAAGTAGAAAGTACAGGTATTTGTGTTCAACATGTAAGAAGTAGAAAGTACAGGTATTTGTGTTCAACATGTAAGAAGTAGAAAGTACAGGTATTTGTGTTCAAAATGTAAGAAGTAGAAAGTACAGGTATTTGGGTTCAAATGTAAGAAGTAGAAAGTACAGGTATTTGTGTTCAACATGTAAGAAGTAGAAAGTACAGGTATTTGGGTTCAACATGTAAGAAGTAGAAAGTACAGGTATTTGGGTTCAACATGTAAGAAGTAGAAAGTACAGGTATTTGGGTTCAAAATGTAAGAAGTAGAAAGTACAGGTATTTGTGTTCAAAATATAAGAAGTAGAAAGTACAGGTATTTGGGTTCAACATGTAAGAAGTAGAAAGTACAGGTATTTGGGTTCAAAATGTAAGAAGTAGAAAGTACAGGTATTTGTGTTCAACATGTAAGAAGTAGAAAGTACAGGTATTTGTGTTCAACATGTAAGAAGTAGAAAGTACAGGTATTTGGGTTCAACATGTAAGAAGTAGAAAGTACAGGTATTTGTGTTCAACATGTAGGAAGTAGAAAGTACAGGTATTTGTGTTCAACATGTAAGAAGTAGAAAGTACAGGTATTTGGGTTCAAAATGTAAGAAGTAGAAAGTACAGGTATTTGTGTTCAACATGTAAGAAGTAGAAAGTACAGGTATTTGTGTTCAACATGTAGGAAGTAGAAAGTACAGGTATTTGTGTTCAACATGTAAGAAGTAGAAAGTACAGGTATTTGGGTTCAAAATGTAAGAAGTAGAAAGTACAGGTATTTGGGTTCAACATGTAAGAAGTAGAAAGTACAGGTATTTGTGTTCAACATGTAGGAAGTAGAAGTAAAAGTCGTCAGAATAATAAGTAGTGGAGTAAAGTACTGATACCAGAATAATGTACTTGAGTATAGTAACGAAGTATTTGTACTCCACTACTTCCCACCTCTGCTTGTAACGGTGCTGTTTGGTGATAAAAGTGCAGGTCCAAGGTAGGTGCCCTGAGGGATCCCAGCTGGAAAGAGTTTCTCTGTTTCCTTCCACAATTATCTGAGGAAACAGAGAAACAGAGCGATGGGGGAGGCAGGAGAGGGAATCAATGTGGAGTTCTTGTCGAAGTCAATAGAGTTTTCCGGCTGTATTGAGGCTCACATGAATGCACAAACCTCCCAAATTGGACCAATTCAACTTGTGTTTCCTTTACATAATGAGAAGGATATCTTTTTTCAAGTGAACATGCCTCGGATGTCTATCTCCAGCCACATTGTAGTCTTCTGAAATTACGTTTTAACATTATTCAGTCATTATTTGTCCATCTCTTTGAATTGCTATGAAACTAATGTGATGTGAAAATGTATAATCATAATTTAAGTTTGTGTCCTTTTAAAGACAAACGTTACAGTGCCAAACGGTGTTTAACATGAACTGCTGTCTGGACTAATAAAGATTTAAAGAGACAGTTTGTGATGCGATGTGTGAGGGATGGATTGTTTCCTTCTCCACCATTTATTTCTTTGACTGTCAGGTGATTGTTGATTTAACAAGCTCACTCATAACAGCACATTCAGCTCGGGTTAATGAAGTGACAATAAAACAAACACTTTCACTAAACCGAATGAAGGCTTGGGGTTTGTCTTTGATGGATTAGTTTGTTGTGAGGAGGCTGTTTATCGTACTGAACGCTGCAAATGGATTCTTCCGAAGGGAGGAAAATTAGTTGTTAGTGTAAACAGGGGGAAGCGTACACCATTGAAACAAGAACAAAAAAGCCTGATTTATTTCCCCCCGACAGCCAATAAAATCAATCAGCCAACCAGAACAATACCCAATGGCCAAAACCAATATCTTAAAGTCCAAACAATCTTATTATGCAAATAGCTATCCACAGATGTTGGATATAACAGTATTTATTATGGAGGATACTTGTTAAAGTGGGACAAGGACAAAACGATCAGTATGCGTCACAATCCCTTTATCTTTTTGTAAATGTAATGCTAAAAGTCATTTAATGTTTTATTGTAATATATACACCTGAAGCCTGAACACTGTTTGATAAAGAACCTAAATTGGCATTTTAACCAAATCTTGTTGGATTTGGGAGGTGTTGCAAAACTCCCAGCAGCTTCTACTGAAGCCTTCAGAGTAAATCGCCAGAACGCCGACACCTCCTCATCTCCACCGCTCCCATGTTTTCTTTTGTGTTGCCATAAGTTAGTCTCTCTGCGTTTGTGCGCTGGGCGAATGCTAATGCTAATAATGCTAATGCGAGGATAATAAAATGGCGGCTCGACAAAACATTTCAGAGTTTTACGGGGCGTGGTTTGCAATTCGCCCAGCCAATCAGAACTGGGGCACTTTTTTTCCCCCAGGAAAGTACCATCTCTCAGCAGGCACTAAAAATGGGGGTAAAAGTTCCCGGCTTGAAGTGCTCTTTTTGGTGTGAACGCGACATAAGGGGTACTAATGGAACTAAACGCGAAAAGTACGGGGAAAAGTACTCCGGTGTGAACGCGGCTATTGGCGAAACTCATGCCACAAAACATCTGGATAGTTATACAGTTTAACTAAAGAACTTTTTCTTTCTGTTTCAGACTAAGAAGCGCCTCAAGTCTGAAGAAAGCATGAACAACGCGCACGTGAATGCAACCGAACACTAAAGGCAGCTCATCCAAGGGGGCTTGTTCCACATCGAGATCCAATCAGCATTCGGCAAGGGTAAGTAACCACAGTTTCTCCTGTTGAGGTCAAATTAGGTTTAGTTGTAGAATTAGCTTTTTTAAACTGTCTCAAAACACACAGACACACTCCTGCTCTCAGACGAATACACACAACCCTTCTCCTGAGACACGAGGTTCATTCAGCACCAGCCGGGCATTAAACTCCCACATACTGTAAGGTCACGTACACACACAACCACACACACAATATGCACAATACACTCCCCCTCTCATTTCTTAATGGTCCCCCTCCAGCGGATGCTTGATTTCCCCTCTTCCTTCGTCTTTCTCCCCTCTGTCTCCTCTCCATTTCCTACTGCATCAGTGGTGTCTATTCAAGTGGGTTGCCCAACACACACACATACACACACACACACACACACACACACACACACACACACACACACACACACACACACACACACACACACACACACACACACACACACACACACTCTAACTTTCTGTCTCTTACTGAAAGTTGGCGCTGAGCTTCTAACCAACTTTTGAAGACGTTGCGTTGATTAGCTCGTTGTTTGTGTCCCTGCCTCAGTCCTAGTTAGCAGAGCAGCGTCTGCTGATATTTGATAAGTGAAGTTCACTGCATTTTCCCAGGGCCAACTCGCTGACATTTGGTGTGAACTTGTCTGACACTCCAAAACAGACACACACACACACACACACACACACACACACACACACACACACACACACATACACACACACACTTGAATGCCAGTACTCTTGAGGACCATCACATGACATAGTGCATATACGTTTAGAAAGCGGTACGCTAAAATGTATTCATACGTTTTTGCTTTGAAGTACAAGTCATCAAAACTTTAAGAGGTAGTCACTTTTTTACTATTCTTTTACAACTACTTAAAAACAACTTTTTAAATCATGTTTTTAAATGTACCTTATCCATGTGTTTCCAAGAAAGGTGCCCTATTCAGTACGAACTTTTTCCTTAGATTTGAGCTTTTATGTGTATTGTATTCTCTAAAATTGGTATTTTGTCTCTCTCCTTTTTTCAAATATTTCTATAAATCTGCGTCACTCCACACTTAAGCATTACTAAATCCAAAACTGTTTCAATCTAACCCCAAAACCTACTTTAAACGTTGTTCAAATTGCCCTCTTAAGTGGTCAGACTGGAAGAAAATGTCCTAACTCCCAAGGTTTGACCACACACACACACACACACACAAACACACACACAAGCACACACACACACACACACACACACACACACACACACACACACACACACACATGTTCACAGACACTTCAGACAATATCTTGATGTAGCGTTAAGGTCTTAAAACGGCATTCTGGGAATTCTCCCCTTACTCTAGCTCTCACGCGGTGATGAGACATGAAGTAATGGCTGCATCTGGCTGTGATGACTGTGCTCTTGTATTGATGCATAGCACACACACACACACACACACACACACACACACACACACACACACACACACATTCACTCTCAGGGAGGAGGAGAGAAAGGTCATGTCTCTCCAGTTAATTAGTGTATGTAGCGCTCAGGACTAGAGGAGCTTTCCTTTCCTCTTCTTTCAAGTCTCCCTCCCTCCCTCCCTCCTCTCCCTGCAGAGCGTGAAGGTCGGATAACTTCTCCTAACGTTTCTGTGCATGTGTTTATGTCCCACACACAAACCGTGAGTGTTATTCACTATATCTTTGATCCTAAAGCCAGAATCAATTTGTGGTGTCTGTGCAGCGGAGCTCCTAACTTAAATTACTTCTCCACTGTAGCTGACGGGGCCAAGTGTGTGTGTGTGTGTGTGTGTGTGTGTGTGTGTGTGTGTGTGTGTGTGTGTGTGTGTGTGTGTGTGTTGTGTGTGTGTGTGTGTGTGTGTGTGTGTGTGTGTGGTGTGTGTGTGTGTGTGTGTGTGTCTGTGTGTTGTGTGTGTGTGTGTGTGTGTGTGTGTGTGTGTGTGTGTGTGTGTGTGTGTGTGTGTGTGTGTGTGTGTGTGTGTGTTTGGCTGTTTCTTTTCTTGAGTCTTTAAGCTATTTATTTACTTTTAACCCAATAGAACAGAAGTAGCTGAACTTGAAAAAACGCGTAACCTTTTTTTATACTAGACCATAAGCATACCATCCATCTGTAAAAAGACATCACATCTCTCTTTTTACAATATGTTATAATGTGTTTATTTGGCTGTGCAATTATAATCCTAAATGGAGCTTTCACACAAGTCCTGTCTCCCCTCTAGAAATAAACAACAGCTTATAAACGTAACCCAACGAAGCAGCCGTCCTCAGAGGACAGTAATCTCATTTACAGCCATTTAGCAGCAGATTACTTACTGTATTCCTCCTAAGAAAACTACAATGAATTTACAGAGAAATAATGGACCTGTGTAAAGCTGCTTTTTGCAAAATAAAAGCCTTTTTCAAACTCTGTAAATGCTGCCACCAATAGCACTTTAATGAAGCGATAGATAGGCCTTAAAGGTGGGGTAGGTAAGTTTGAGAAACCGGCTCGAGATACACTTTTTGTTATATTCCATGGAATGCTCTTAACATCCCGATAGCAATGAATATCTGAAGTGCTTTGACAAAAAATCCATAAAAAAATGTCATCTGTGGAAGCCGTAGTACTGTAAAAAGCACGACCAATCATCTGAGCCGGCCCGGCTAAAATAACTGGATGGCCTACCTGCCTGTCAGCCTTCCATCTGTGCACAAACTTATCTCGTGCCCTCATTGGTCATGTGCGCGTTCGTGTGTGTTGGAGGAGGGGCTCTGTAAGGAAGTGGCAGATTTTCTCCGGTTGTGTATTTTCAAATTCTAGCGATCTCAAGCCGGTTTCTCCAAAACCCCACCTTTAATGGGGCATTATTATCAACATTTTCAGGTTTTCACATTTGTATTTTGTGCCTCTACTCTGACATGTATCCCTACTTTAATGACACACACTTTCCGGGAGTACCAAATTCATGATCTCAGTGTCCTCTATAATGGATATGGTCCTTATTTCATATTAACAGTTATATCTACAATCAAGGTCCATTCAAGGTTGTTTTCTTTCTAGCACATATTATTAATGTGATGAATGTCATTTTGCTACTTACAGTGATTAGATCCCGCCTCACTAAGGACCCTCTTGGGATCTATATGACCCACAATTGCCCGTTGAGAGATGGGTTTATGGGAGGTACGATTTACTTGTATGCACTTTTATGGGTACATGTGCTCATAGTCATAGTCCTGTTAACATGGGTGTACTTTACCCCTCAGGGGGTTGGAGGACCACTTAAACTGGAATCAGCTGCAAAACGAGAGGAAAGGTTAAGAGGAAGACTTGGGAAACAACGGTCATTTCCTTTCCTCAACACATCGTTGAAGTGGATAGGGAAAACTCCAGAGTGCTTGTTATAGCTGTTCCCTCGATTATCCGTCTTTTTATGTGAAGTATGTTTCGTTGTGTTCAAAATGACCTTCTTTATGACGTTTTTTCTTTTAACTTAACGGCAGATATTTAGTAGAAGCAGAGGAACAGTGTTCGCTGCATTTCACCTGATATTATCTCACTCTATCAAAAGCATCAGTCCTTGGTTGTCATTCACAATTGACCACTTCACGTCTATGTTGCCAGGTAACAAGTCCTTTTTCTTTTGTTCAAGGTTCAAGGTTCTTTATTTTGTCAAACGAACATAGCTACAGTGTAGTTATGCCGATGAAAATCTTAGGTCACAGGCTTCTCCAACAGTGCAACACAATAACACAGATAAACAGTAAATAGTAAATAGTAATACAAAAAGAAAAATAGTTTGAAATAGTGAAATAAGAGTCTATATGCAAGTTATTGGAATGATATATTAGAGAAATAGATAAATAATTACTAAGTAGCAGATGAATGTTATGGATGTTGTTTCAATAGTTCAGGTGTTTAGCAGTCTTATGGCCTGTGTGATGAAACTGTCCATGAGTCAGGTGGTTTTAGTCCGGATGCTGCGGTACCGCCTGCCAGACGGCAGCAGACTGAACAGTTTGTGGCTGGGGTGATGGGGGTCTTTTGTAATCCGGAGGGCTTTCTTCCTGAGCCGCTGGGAGTAGAGGTCCTCCATGGATGGCAGCTCCGTCCTGGTGATGTTCTGTGCAGTTTTCACCGGCCTCTGTAGAGCCTTATGGTTGATGGCGGTGCAGCTGCCGTACCAGGCTGTGATGCAGCCCGTCAGGATCCTCTCTATGGTGCACCTGTAGAAGGTCAGGATCCTCTCTATGGTGCACCTGTAGAAGATCAGGATGCTCTCTATGGTGCACCTGTAGAAGGTCAGGATGCTCTCTATGGTGCACCTGTAGAAGGTCAGGATGCTCTCTATGGTGCACCTGTTGAAGGTCAGGATCCTCTCTATGGTGCACCTGTAGAAGGTCAGGATGCTCTCTATGGTGCACCTGTAGAAGGTCAGGATGCTCTCTATGGTGCACCTGTAGAAGGTCAGGATGCTCTCTATGGTGCACCTGTAGAAGGTCAGGATGCTCTCTATGGTGCACCTGTAGAAGGTCAGGATCCTCTCTATGGTGCACCTGTAGAAGGTCAGGATGCTCTCTATGGTGCACCTGTAGAAGGTCATGATACTCTCTATGGTGCACCTTTAGAAGGTCAGGATCCTCTCTATGGTGCACCTGTTGAAGGTCAGGATGCTCTCTATGGTGCACCTGTAGAAGGTCAGGATGCTCTCTATGGTGCACCTCTAGAAGGTCAGGATCCTCTCTATGGTGCACCTGTAGAAGGTCATGATGCTCTCTATGGTGCACCTGTAGAAGGTCAGGATCCTCTCTATGGTGCACCTGTAGAAGGTCAGGATCCTCTCTATGGTGCACCTGTAGAAGGTCAGGATCCTCTCTATGGTGCACCTGTAGAAGGTCAGGATGCTCTCTATGGTGCACCTGTAGAAGGTCAGGATGCTCTCTATGGTGCACCTGTAGAAGGTCAGGATGCTCTCTATGGTGCACCTGTAGAAGGTCAGGATGCTCTCTATGGTGCACCTGTAGAAGGTCATGATACTCTCTATGGTGCACCTGTAGAAGGTCAGGATGCTCTCTATGGTGCACATGTAGAAGGTCAGGATCCTCTCTATGGTGCACCTGTAGAAGGTCAGGATGCTCTCTATGGTGCACCTGTAGAAGGTCAGGATGCTCTCTATGGTGCACCTGTAGAAGGTCAGGATGCTCTCTATGGTGCACCTGTAGAAGGTCAGGATCCTCTCTATGGTGCACCTGTAGAAGGTCAGGATGCTCTCTATGGTGCACCTGCAGAAGTTGCAGAGTATCCTGGAGTCCATGTTGAACCTCCTCAGCCTGCGGAGGAAGAAGAGCCGCTGTCGAGCTTTTTTGGTTTTGTGTATGGTAACTTTTTCATTTTAATTCACGTATCAATGAAGTCATATTTGTCCTGCCTGGGCTGTAACTTAATCTGTGCCAAAGCTTCACGGTCATCAAGACGTTTAATTATGTTAAGATAGTTATTTTCTATAAATTGTGGGTACTCGTTTTAGGGGCAGTATTTAATACAGAGGTTATGACTGGGCTATAGGACCACACACGTCTGCAATGAATTAACAATTTGTCATACATAGCTTTGTGGTAGCTTTATTTAGACACAATGTGAGGCAAAGATAAACCAAATAGAGTGAAGCAGTGATGACGGAAGTTAGCATTGCAAGTGTTCCCTCAACAAAAAGCAATGTGAAGAACATAAGATCTGTGGCCGACACACATTTATCATATTTACACGTGTTGCTCAGCAGGATAATCTCCACATATTAACACCACTCTTATAATAGTTCACGTAAATGCAATCTTCAGAAGTAAAAAGCTAGAATAAGGAACTACATGACGATCACATGACTTCATGTCACCACCGCTAAGCTAAGGGCGGCTAATGTTTTTGCTTGATGGCGTTTGGTCGTCTCATTTACTCAATCGCTACTAACCTTCAAAGCTTCAAACATTCAACTGTTGGGTATCTACTCACGTATTTAAAACAAGACGTTAAATCTTGTAACCACAGAGCTTATTTCTGTATATAACCAAGAACTGATTCAAAAATGAATTTACTTAGAGTAAGGAATCCCGAAAGTGCGGAAAAGCTGATTCATTTCCGAGTAAAGGACTCATTCCTAAAGTGTCTCTTCTGTCTCTCACTCATTTTCTCTGCACTGTTGATTCATGGTGACAGGTGCTTTATGACGATATCCATGGTGCTGACTTGTTTGATTTATTTATGTCAGATATACATTAAAGGTCCCCTATCATACTGTTTTTCATCAATATATTATAGGTCTCAGATATATACAAGACATGTCTCTGAAGTGTTTGGCTCCAAACACCAAACAGATCATTGCAGCATTACCCATAATCCCCTCTGTTTCAGCCCTGTTTCAAAAGTGCTGTTTCTCTGTCTGTTACTTTAGATGAAAATAAGGAGCCCCTCCCCACGCCCCTCTGAGAGAGATTTGGTTACAAAGAACACAATGGTGCTCTAGGAGGAGATTCAGGTGATAAGGGGGGGGGGGGGGGGGGGGGGGGTTACCTTGGCATAATAGGTGACCTTTAAAGAGCGGTAACTTTGGGCATTATGACAGTCCCTATCCATGGTGGTAATATACTTAACATGACAGGTCTATCACCTCACCAAGAAGCAATCTTTTTTCCACCTGGTGCTGACAAACACTTTGTGACAGGTGTATTTCTCTGCAGCGATATAAAGGTTACTGACAGTTTTCTCTCCAGTGCCCAGTTGAAGGAAGGAAGGAATAATAATAATAGTAATAATAATGTACTTTATTTTTCTCCTTAGGGAATTTCTTTCTGTTTCTAGTTTTGTCAGATGTCAAATGTTGAGAGATGATGTGTAGCTCACCCGGAGCAGTTTGGTTCCTTTGATGCGAGTTCAGGAAATAGTTTGACTTCCCAACTGAACAACGCCTTCAAGGCAACACACCTTCATATTTATTGTTGCTATGACGCTATCCGCGGTGCTGGAACAGGTGGAATTCTCTGCAGTGTTATCACTTCTTCATTTTTTAAGATGTTTCCAATCAAGCAATTTACCACTTTTTGAGTTTCAACCTGAATTTCCAGCGTACGAAAACACTTTGTCATGGTTTGAATTTCTAAGTAAAGATAACAGAGCAAGTCAATATTTGCCACCACAAACCATCCATCTTCACCTAATATAGCGTCGCCCAGACTGCACTCCTTCATTTCAGCGAAGGGGAACATTACTCATTCCTGACAGGGCGGCAGACCGTGTTGCATGCTCTGATTTTAAAACATTTCTGCTCCTAATGAAGTGTTTCGCTTAAATCGGGGCAATCGAGTGTTCATTAGCAGCTCCCATAACCACAACAATCACTCCGCGAGGGCTTCTGATTGCCAGAAATGCGACAAGTATGGGCTTTTTAATTTCGGGACACACATTTGACGACACATCAACACGCCCACGAACCAAAATGTCAAACCCTCTACAGCTAATCTCTACTTTCAGGCTGAGGGAAACACATGCGTTGGGATATATTTGAGAAGCTTTGAGAGATAATTCTATGTATTTAAGCACAATTTCAGGATGAAATGGTCCCCAGATTTGTTGTATGATTAGAGAGGGACTTATAATATGTGCCTTTTGAACAAAATACCAAAACGTCATCATAAGGAACTGAAGCAGGATGAATAAGACTGCAAGATGGCGGAATAAAAGCATCAGAAACAAATTGTTACTATTAAGGATAACCCACAATAGCAGCTCACACCTTCATCTTGATTTATAGTAAACATCAAAATCATAGCTTTCCTGAATGCACACAGCATAATAGCTGGGCTCCGGGCTGTCTATCAAACTCCGTCTGACTCCGTAATGACATGCTATTAAGCCGCTAACGACAGAGAAAGAAGCTAACAAGCGTTTGGGGGTTTTTTTATATTGGAGGCTGGCAGAAGAAGAAAGTGTCAGTTAGGAAGTGCATGAGAGGAAGACATCTTTTTTTGTTGTGTAAGGTTTGAGAGTGGAGGTCTGTGGAGTCTCTCGATGACTTTCTACACACACACACCATGTAACCACCCACACACCCACTCACATGCAGAAAGCTTCACGCCGTCCTCCCACTCCTTCCTCTGTTTTTTGGTGATAATGCAAGAGGACACGCTGTAACATATTCAAATCATGCCGAGTGGGAGCGACGGCGGACAGAAAGAGAGGGACGAGTTGTAGTGGGAGAAAGAGGTTCAGCATTTCCCCCCGTCATCTGCATAACTTATCGAACGCATCTCCGCTAATGACCGTCCAATCGATGGAAAACATCCGCTCGACGCCTCGTTAGAGCTGGACATGAAGCCCTCGTGGTGTGCCTCTGTCTGTCAGGGACTTCTTTCTGGTCACTGCTGTGGATTCAGACACAAAAACAGCCAAGGCCGCTCGACAGTGAAGGCAGCACGAAGCACGGAGAGACCTTTGTGTGCTCGGCTCTTTGAGAACGCTCCAATGTCTGTATAAGGCAACGACTCCCTTCTCCTCTCTCTCAGTGTGTGTCCTTCAAAGGAAGACACACTGCAGCTGTGCTCCATTGTTTCATCTCTCACGACTAAAACTCAAATCGTACAGGTTTTTTTTGTTTTGTTGAGCTTTTGGCTTCACATCACTCAGAGATGGAAAAGCTGTCAGGCAGAGATACAAACTCTCCGCTCTTCATCTGCAGCGCTGACAAAGTTGTAACGGAAGAATTACATTCGTGAGCGTTCACAACGTAATCTGTTTTTGTACTAAACTTCTGTCCAAGCAGATATATATTTCCCATATTATATAGTCTGTGTTTCAGCAATTGACATTTATTACACACTTCTTTGTTCTCCGCACTGTGATTTGTGTTTATCATTTGGAGGACCTTTGTATCCCAAATGCTCTACTGTGCTGTGATTCACATCTACAGCAGGATCCTCATTACTTCACCTGTATATGCCACCGTTTCTTTACTGAACTCCCACAGGAGAGTGGTCTAAAAACCCAAAAACACAGTTCCCAAATCTCATTTTAAATGGATGGATGGATGGGTTGAACTACTACGAGTCTCACACCCAGACCGCTTACTTATTTTAACAAAAAAAATGTACTTAAGTTACTTAAAGGTACTTAAAGGTCCCATGTCATGGCCCTTTCTACTGATCATAATTCCATTGTTGAGGTCTACTAGAATATATTTACATTGTTCAATGTTCCAAAATCACATTGGTTTCTCATACAGCATCTCTGTATAGCATGTGTATTCACTCTCTGTCCTAAACGGCTTGTTGGAGCTCCTGCCCCCCCCCCCCCCTCTCTATGAGCCCACTGTGCTCTGATTGGTCAGCTCGCCCACTCTGTTCTAATGAATCCACCACCATCACAGCTGAACATCAGAGATTATGTGTTACAATGGCGTTTGTTAGCAACCAGGAAATGACACCAGTAATGACAAACAGATGAGAATGCGGCGTGGGGTCTGGGTGCCGTGTTGGCGGGACGTTGCGGGGCTCGCTGCTGTGAGGAGGGGACAGTGTGAGCTGGCTTACTGGTGTTGTTTCCTGGTTTCTGCGTGGGGTCTGCGAGACACCGCGGAACTCAGCCTGAACTCAGCCTGAGCACCATGGACGCGGGAAGGGGGGGTGCTGAGGGGGCTGCAGCACCCCCATCTGCGAGGCTCCACTAGCACCCGCACCCCCAAACGCGGCGCACCTACAGTGTAAGCGCGCCACAGTTTCGCCGCTGCGAGGCTCCACTAGCACCGCCCCCCCCCCCAGCGCGTCACCGTTTTGCCGCTGAGAGAGAGTGTGTGAGGAGCTCCACGGATTGGTCCATTTGGGTATGGGCACGTCACTGTACCCAGAAAGAAAAAGAGAAATGTCCAACGAGGCGTTCTGGGGCAGCATAGACAGGTCTTTTCTGTGTTAGAGTTTTACTCGCTACAGGGTGTACTTTGAGGGTTTGTGACTCTGCAGACCGTTTACATGCAGAAAGACCTTCATAACACAAGGGGACGGGTAATAACCAGAAACGCATGGCATGGGACCTTTAACATACGTAACATACTTTAAATAACATTCCGAACTTCCACCACATACTGTATCTCACAAGTTTAAATGACAAAACTTGCCAACCTTACTTAACGTATGCAACAAACTCTACTTAGCCATGACATTTTAGAAAGTCATTTTATTTCAATAAAAAACTTTAGCCTGGTATTTTAAATTGGCATTGCAATCCGACAGATGGGTTGTATTTATAACGTAGACAAAAATACAGTTTTGTTGTAAGGGAAGGGTTGTAATTAATTGCACATATGTAACATACTAAACGTACGTAGCTGGCGTACCAACACAGGCTACTTATTTGAACCCAAACCAAGATAATTAACTGAACTGTGTTTGCCTAAATTCCGAACATTAGTTAAAACTGCGACTGTAATCCAAGAGAAAATCCCTTGAAACATAATCAAGTATGTATTTGTTTTGTATGAGATTGTACTTTTTAGCAGAACAGATTGAATGTAATGTATTACATTTGAGAAGGAACGTCACAAACGCTACGTCAGAGAACATTTTTCACTCTTCTCTCTGCTTCTTCTTCTTTTAGCAGCAAGGTCACAAAGTTATTTATCTCCGCTTTCCTCCTCCTCTCATTTCGTCTCATCCACTCCTTCCTGACGTGACTTGTGAGGGACAATAAAACTTCACACGTCACTGCAGCAACTGTGTGTGTGTGTGTGTGTGTGTGTGCTACAGATTTAAAGAGGTGGATTGAAGGTGAAGGCTCCGGTAATGTCACGACAGAGACGTGCCGCCGCTGCCCTTTAGATTGCAGGAGATCGTCGGGAGAGAGGGTTAAGGGTTCAAGCCAAATGTGATTAAATAAAGTCAGTCTGACTCATCACACTCAGGACATGCATGTGGAGTTATTTCAAACAAAGCCCAAGGGCGAGAGAGTAGAAACAGGAGGAGGAATGAGAGTGAGAACATATTCACAGCTCACTTAAGATCAGTGTCTGATACTCAAAGGGCAACACAGAGAAGTGATGGAAAAGATAGTTTGCCAGTGACTGAAAAGGTTGTAAAGTTAACGCTGTGAGTTGGAAATATACAGTATGAACATTTTAAACATGTAACCTTTGTCTGTGAGGGATGGCTTGTTATCCATGTGTCCCAAGAGGATGAATATGTTTGTAAAGGAGGACAAGATTAGAGTAGAGTGTAGAGTAGAAGCAGTGAAGAAGTAGAAAGAACAAATCCCCCCACATTCTCAACCTGTTGTGTTGAATTGTTTCACATTCCCTTATTCAATTCAACCTTGAATTGTCCATTATCAACGTAGCTAGAAAGAGGATGATGTAAGTCCTTCGAATAAACAAAGCCTCAAGGCATTGTTTATTGTTCTACAGCGTTTGAATGACTTCCAGCAATCCTCCAAGCGAAGTTTATTGGGATGTACAAAGACTTCAGTTTGGCCACATTTTGTTGGCTCAACTGCTTTCATTTCACTTTCCTGAAACAGCTGTATATATATCATCAATAACAGTCCAGACACATAGTCCTTTTGTGGCTTAGTATTTATGTGAACATGTGAATTGTTACGCTAATGCTTTAATCCATGAACTCACCTTGATGAATAACTATATATATTCAAGTGTGTACAGCTGAGGATTACTTCTTTTGTGTTGGAAAATAAGCCCAACTCAAACAATGTTAATGTGTATATATAGATGGGAGCAGATGGAGGTCAGAAAGGCAGCTGCTCTGACAGGAGTAAGACCCTAATCAGCGTTAATGGATGCCTCTGAAACTCTGTAAGGAATGTTTTTATTACTCAGTGGTGACTCGGTGTAATGTGAACATTATGTTGGTCATCACCCCCCCCCCCCCCCTCACCTCCCTCTTTATGTGTGTGTGAATGAGTGCTGCAACTCTACGACACGTTCATGGCTGCAGACATGTTGTTGAAATTGAATTTGATGGTATTGTGTGGGTGTGTGTGTGTGTGTGTGTGTGGTGTGTGTGGTGTGTGTGTGTGTGTGTGTGTGTGGTGTGTGGTGTGTGAGGGTGTGTGTGTGTGTGTGTGTGTGTGTGTGTGTGTGTGTGTGTGTGTGTGTGTGTGTGTGTGTGTGTGTGCGTGCGTGCGTGCGTGCGTGCGTGCGTGCGTGCGTGCGTGCATGAGAGAGGCAGCAATTTTCCCCGTTCATGTTTGACACCCATAAATCATTTGCATTCTTTAATTGCATTTGCAGTTTATCTATCTGTGTGTGTGTGTGTGTGTGTGTGTGTGTGTGTGTGTGTGTGTGTGTGTGTGTGTGTGTGTGTGTGTGTGTGTGTGTGTGTGTGTGTGTGTGTGTGTGTGTGTGTGTGTGTGTGTGTGTGTGTGTGTGTGTGTGTGTGTGTGTGTGTGGGAGTATTTGTGAGTGAATCACTGATGCGTATTCTGTTTAATTTGGTCAGATAGCTTCTCGGTTTCACAGATAATGCCTTTTCTCTTTTTGTTTCGAGGTTTATTCAGTTATGAACTCGCACAAAAACATGTCCTCTGGTCAAATATGTTTCCTTTGTTTCGCAGCTTCTGAAAGTAGAGCAAATGATCTTTTATGGTGGAGACAAACATCTTAAAATGCATGCAGTCGTTCTTCCCCTCAGGATAGGGAAGAGAAAGACTTTGAACATTGTATTTATATTTGTTTGTGTTGTTTCGGGGTTTTTTAAAATACATATATAATAAAATAAGCACAGCAGTATGTGAGCTAATTGAGATAAAACGTATACAATTAAACACATTAAACATACAGTAAATCCAAATTAGCAGACCACATGTATCCATTGTCCTCAGGTGGGGGTTACAGTTATGTTTTCTTTGCCTTTTTGGTCTGAGAATATTAGCTATTAGAGCAGCTGTTAAAGTATCAGCTTCTACTGGAGTACATCCCTGGCATAAAACTGATGTCTTCAAGCCAATATGGATTATAAATACTCCGCAAATAAATGAACATTTTCACCCCCTCTGTAATTGTTACCAGGATAACCAAATCACACTGGTGTTAGTTATACTTCTCTAGTTTAAGAAAGCAAAAGCATTTTACTATGGGCCTATTGGGTGAAAAGATGAAAGTGTCCTAATCTCACAAAAATCACACTGGTGTTAGTTTTTCTACTTTTACTAAGAAAGCAAAAGCATTTTACTCAAAGCCTACGAGGTAAGAATATAAAGGGGGGCTTCTAAATCTGAAAATCTCACCAAAATCTCACTGGTGTTTGTTTTTCCTCTCTAGTTTTAATATTGATGTTGAGTCTCGGGGTCGTACAGTGATGACACTACATGTATGGAATATGTGGAGTCTCAGCTTTAATCGGATATCTTGTTTGTGCAGTTACGATAAGTAATAAGGGCATTTTAAGAGTGAGTGCTGTGCAAAACTCCCTTAGCATTAGTTAGCATTTTTTCGCAAAATGCTAATTCAAAGGCTTGGTATTACTCTTGTGTTTCTTTTAGCTAAAAATGGTTCATATCTTCAGTTAGCTGAGATTCTTACCGTTAATCTGGTGCTACACATTAATAGTTTTATAAATGTAAGAAGCCCTGAGACGTTGTCTAAAAAAAAAAAAGTGGGAGGGGTCCAATGGGGGGACCGCCGGGCTTAAGAGGTTAAGGCTGCTACACACCCACCTGAGACCAAAGAACGTGTACCGAAGGCGTCCCGACTTTTACGTCAGCTACGTCGCCTGCGTTGGCTACGCCGCCCGCCTACGCCGCCCGCCTACGCCGCCCGCCTACGCCGCCCGCCTACGCCGCCCGCCTACGCCGCCCGCCTACGAACACACCGCAAATACTTCAGTCGACGAGTGGCAATAACTGTCCTTACCAGCAGGCAGCGGTAGTGTGAACAGCCAATCAGAGTGATTGCTTGGGCCGACTTTCTCTGACCTATTCAACATGTTGAATCGGCCGCGGGAGGTGTGAAAAGGTGCCGTAAAGAGACGACGGTGCGGGACACACAAACCTGAGTAGGGCGCCGCGAATGCCTGACTGCCTCTGACGGCCTCTGACTCCCAAAATCGGGTTCGTGTGTAGCCAGCTTTAGTCTTAACTTTCTAGAAAAAAGAGGAAGGTTCAGTCGCAAAAACAAGTAGAGACTGCTGCAAAAGCACACAAAGTTAATGCACACGAGAAAGACAGAATAGGACACACACACACACACACACACTTCTCTGGGCTGAGTGACAGGGCTCTGACTGATTGACAGGCTCTCACTGAAACCCTGCTGTGTATTTCATTTCACGCTGCGTTACCCCCTACCTCTGTGTTGTTGTGTGCTTCTGTTAATGCAGTATAAAACCTCCATGTTATGTTTTTAAAGAGCGTATATCTTCTTCCTGTGATAAAGATTAAGACACAAACAAACGCAGATGTAGATTTGCGACTCAACTTATCCCGCTCCTTATTTGTTGGCTGCTGTTTCGTGCCCATAAATAGCAATTAAATGGAATCTGCCGAGACAAAAAGATACCAGAACAAAAGAGTAGTGACAGCTGAGAGGGAAATGTCATTATGGGATTATTTTGAAGATGTTGTCAAACCAACCCTTTGGTGGCAAAGCTGTGGGTGGGAGTATGATGATGCAATGAGCTGCAATACTCCAAATATCAACCAAAAAAGAACATATGAGGGAAGGCAAATATGTGACATTTAAATCTGAAGAACTCACTGATAGCAAATATATGAAATGGAGATTATTAAATATTGAGTGTGCATGTCGTAAATGCCAATATCTAGTTGAAGATTAATTTGCTCATTAAATGAATTCAATTGAAAAACATGAGATGAAAAGTTGGTGCTAGACAGCAGTCACAGTCCTGACGTTTGAAGGTTCATTCTTGAACTTGACGTGTTAATGTGTTAAGTCGTCATAGAATTAGCTCTGTTGTTGAAGTGCAGCCAATGCAGTTGTGGTGGGCCTTTATTCAAAAAGCCTTCCTCAAGAAGTCAAGAAAATATAATTTATTAAGTCAATAAACAAAAACATGTATATGATAATGACCTTAAAACATTAAAGTGGACCTATCATGCTATATTTTAATAATATATTGTACCTATATAAAATATGTCTGTGAAGTTTTTTTTTCAAAATACCAAACAGATCATGCATTTTAGCCATGCCTCATTTTGCTCTATTTGCTCTTTTCCAGCCCTGTTTTTGCAAGGGCTGATTCTGTGAGAAGTCTTCTTCGCTGCTTTTGTGGCAGACTACATCGCCACCTACAGGCCTGGCATATGTACTACAGCGTCTCCAGCGCTTTCGAGCAGCAATGGCCGGCCGTGGCCCAACCCCACATTCCCCTGATAGGTGGAGAGTTGCCCATATAGGCGGAGCTCCCTGTTTCTGACGTCAGAACAATTTCAAATCTGTATCAGATCCGTTGCAGCCCCGTTTTTAGAGATTTGGGTATCGAGGAAAAGGGTTGTGTTTTCTGACACTTGGTTAGTTCCCTGGAACACCGGGGACACATATTCATGTATAAAAGACGTACAAAAGTGCATTTTGCATGATAGGTCCCCTTTAAATAAACACCTGACAGTAGAACGACAAAGTACAACAGAAGCCAGGCAAGTTTTTCCACAGAGAAAAGGGAAATTGCTTGTTGTTACATTAGCTTCATAACGTATCAAAGTCAAAGTCAACTTTATTGTCAATCTCAAAATATGTTTGTACACACAGAAAGATCTAAATACGGTTTCCCACAGTCCCGAGGTACAAAAAACACACACATTAAAATGCAAGAACTCTCAATAATTACAAAAAAACACAAAATAACTGTTTACTTCAAGTAAGCTGGATATATATAAAAAAAGATGATGAGAGTGCAAACATGTCCATAGCAGCGTAAAAGTGACTGCTATGGACATGTTTGCACTCCCAGTATTCCTTCAAAGTTCCTGGTCTAAACCCTGGAAGAATTGCGAGAAACTGGAAAGCAGGTGTCCATTAACTAATTAATTAAGATTTCATATCGACATTTGTATTAATCTGACATGCCATGAGATCAAAAAGTCTTCACAAACATACAGTCCTTCATCTTGGTTCTTCTTCATCTTCCTCAGCTTGGTCTAGATACGGTTCTTTGATGCTCTCTTCCCTTTGAGCACTTAACCAGGCAGGCACCTTACATGCCAAAGGTGTCTCCTCTTTTTAAAGGCTTGAGATCTAGAGACCCTTAATCTAAAAATGAATTCTGGATGTTTGACCTTTTCTCATGATTTCCATTGTTGCTTCTTGTCCTATGTTTAAGAGAGAGAGAGCTGACATTTTCTGTATTCTTTGGACTCATCCAACCTTTTCCTGAAGAGAAGGAGGAAGCAAACAAAAACATTTAACTCTGGTTAAAAATGGATGGGGGGCTTCTAAATATTGCCAAGATGGTGACATGCCATGAGATCAAAAACTCTTCAGAAGCAAACTTCATCTTGGTGCTTCTTCATCTTCTTCCAGCTTGGTCTAGATACGGTTCTTTGATGCTTGTGTGTGTGTGTGTGTGTGTGTGTGTGTGTGTGTGTGTGTGTGTGTGTGTGTGTGTGTGTGTGTGTGTGTGTGTGTGTGTGTGTGTGTGTGTGTGTGTGTGTGTGTGTGTGTGTGTGTGTGTGTGTGTGTGTGTGTGTGTGTGTGTGTGTGTGTGTGTGTGTGTGTGTGTGTGTGTGTGTGTGTGTGGTTTCTATGCATTTAGGCCCTCAGCCAAACAGCTTGATAACGGCCCTCAGGAGGACCCTTCAGCGCTGTCGGACATCTTTCTTGGCACCTGATTGGTGGGAGTGGATCCTGCAGAGAGACTGTAGGTCAAGCCCAGTGGAGGGGCAATCATATGGGTCTTCATGGTCAGAGACCTCCAGCAAACCAATTTAAGTGAAGGATGGAGGGAGGAGTGATGGATACTCAGAGGGAAGGGGAAGATGAATGGTGGACAGCGGAGATGAAATAAGGAGAAGGAGGGATGGAGGACATAAT
The DNA here is from genome assembly GCF_902827165.1 of Trematomus bernacchii. Taxonomy (NCBI): domain Eukaryota; kingdom Metazoa; phylum Chordata; class Actinopteri; order Perciformes; family Nototheniidae; genus Trematomus; species Trematomus bernacchii. Next base: position 803,233 of record NW_022987728.1, read on the forward strand.
GAAGAAGGATGAAGAGATAGAGGGGGATACTAAGCAAGGCTGATGGAGGTGAAGATCAAATGCAGCCTGCCTAAAGTTGAGTCTGAAGTTCAGCTGAATTTTTTATGTAGCCTTGTATGGCAAGTCGAGATGAAGAAGGAGAAATATAAATCTGGTAAACTCACCTTTTCTCTTACATCGACTGAAAGCCACACGCTCAGTCACATTATCATCAGACTTTACAACGAGTACTCCCCAACGTCGATGTGTAATGATATTTAAGAGTTCCCTTTTAAAAGAAAATTACATTTCATCTTGAAGGAGGACAGGAACATGTGAGCCAAATGTCATGGCAAACCCTCCAATATCTGTTTGGTAATTTACTAAAAACAACAAATGTCAACCTCATGATGGTGATAGAGGGAAAATCAGGAGATATAACGTAGTCTTTAGGGATTATTGACTGAGAACCATGATCAAATGGTATACCAAGGCAGATGTTTAGATATTTAATAGACAATGAAATGTTCCACCTCCTGACGGCACATTATACATCATCAGGAAACCATGAATTTCTAACAACTAGTCCTCCCCAAGTAAACAGATTTTTAAAGTTATCTGAGAGTCTCCTTTTAAAAGATCATTAAAAGTCATTACAAAACATATTGAGACTTGAAAATGTGTGCCAAATGTCAAGGTGATCTGTCTTAGGGGAACCATGAATTTCTTTATCAAATGTTGTAGTAATCCGTCCAAAAACGTCAACCTTTGGGGACAAACCAGTGGACTGAACAATTGACAGTCAAACAGAACCTCATTAGGCGCTTTCACACCGGAGTACTTTTCCCAGTATAGTTCCGATAGTTCTTGAAATGTCGCGTTCACACCAAAAAAATCCGGAACTAGAACTTAGTTCATGAGAACCTTTTCACCCCCTTTGTAGTCCCTGCTAGAGAACAGGTACTTTCATGGGAGAAAAAGGTTCCTATGTCTGATTGGCTGGGTGGATTGCAAACCACGCCCCGTAAAACTCTGAAAAGTTTTTTGAAGCCGCCATTTTATTTGCTGGCATTAGCATTATTAGCATTAGCCCAGCGCACCAACGGAGAGAGACTAACTTATGGCAACACAAACCCAACTCCGGGGACTTCCGGCCGGGGACTTCGGGTGGCAGTATACGCCGTGAAGTTGTTTGCGGCCTGCCAGTAAACCCAAAGCAGCAGAAGAAGAAGTGACGTCAGCGGCTTCATTTGCCTAATCCTCCCTCAGGGACTTATTCCGGTGTGAACGCGATCTGCTATTTAGTTCATCAGAACTCTTTAGTTCTGATGAACTAAATACTGGGAACTAAGTACGGCAAAGTACTTAGTGTGAAAGCGCCTAATGCCATCAAAGGGGCCATACTGATAGCATAGTTTTAAAGAGAATTCAGGAGAAATGATAAAAAATAGGGGTGAAAATTGAGAGTTTGACGAATGGAGGACGATGGCGAATGGATTGATAGACATTCAAATAAAAAGGTGGAAAGAAAGACAAAGGGCAACACGTGAGGACTAAAAATGACAATTCAGCCGTTTGAATGATAGTAGAGATAAAACAAATCCCTGAAACCTGACAGAATAATGGAAAATGACAGCAGGAGAATGTTATAGCAGCATACAGGTGCACTGCAGGCAATAACAGGAGTTTATTGGGTGAACTGTCACCATTTCCCCCCACCTATTACTGTCAACAACCATCAGCAGAGACCTCCACACCAATGTGATTGGACATAAAGTACCTAAATGTGTGTGTGTATGTGTGTTGAGGCAAATGTCAATCAATCACCCCCTCCTCAAGTACAGGAAGTCCTTGTAAAAAATCGTCCATCCTTCGACACTTGAAGTTAAAAGCCTCTGTGATTTACTGTAGACGATGTGAAGCTGGATATCTGTAACAACACCTCAACCATTAAAGGTCAGTTTCCTTTCTCAATGTTGGAGACATTACCTTCGAATAAGTTGCGTGTGTGGTTATTAATGAACAGTGAACGTCATCAAAAACACATGAGAAGTACATGGTATTTCACATCGATTTTTTCTCTTACTAGCCATGATTCATGTAATGTGCATTCATCTAATGTTCTCTTTGTATTGGCACATCCAGGCTTCCATACATTTCTACTTCTGCCTGTGTGCTAGTTTCAATCTGTAGCCCTGAAGCTTTGAAAAAAACTATTATACATAATGAATTGCCGTTCGTCTTGACATGCTTTTTGTGTGTTTTAGCCTTCTTCGGTTTTCTTTCATTTTTACTGAGCTATATTGCGAGTACTATCTGTTCCTGCAGAGACAGACAGTGATAGTATAGGTGTACCTCCATTAACTAAATTATGACATCCTATATATATATACAATTATTTAATATATCATCAGCAAAGATTGTGTTTCTTTCCCTCTTGCATGAAACTGTGCTGCACAATACTACTCAATCTGTAGCCCTGAAGCTTTGGCAAAAACTATAATACATAATAAATTGCCGTTCGTCTTGACATGTTTTTTGGGTGTTTTAGGCCCCGTCCACACGAAGACGAAACGGAGACGAAAACGAACCGAATTCGATATCAAAAAAGTCTTCCGTCCACACGGAATCGGCTCAAGAAACGTGTCCGTCCACCCGAGACCGCTCGACGCGCTGTAATGCATATGCCGGGCCTGTAGGTGGCGCTGTACTTCCGCCACCAAATACACCAAAAGCAGCGAATAAGACCGATGACGATTATTATTATTATTATATTATATTATTATTGTTGCTGATGGTTGTGGTAGAGGAGCTGTAAATGTTGCACTAACATCTGTATCATGGTCAGTAGCGTCTGGAGCACGAACGCAACCCTGTGATCCGCCGTTGTTGTTGGCGAAACGCATCAGCATTGACGCGGGGGTGAACAGGAGAGGTGGGGAGAGGCGGGGCTATGGCGTCATCGTTTTCAGGGAATGATCGTATAGGGCGTACACACGGAGCCGCAAGCGTTTCGTCCTCAGATCCACTTTGGGAGCCGTAATCAAAGGGTATCGGATTCGGGCTCCGATACCCTTTGACGTATATATACGTTAGAGAACGTTAGCGGATTCAACTGATATCGTCTCCGTGTGGACGGAGCCTCGTTCTGCTTTCTCTCATTGACAGACAGTGATAGTACATAGGTCTACGTCTATGAACTAAATGATTACATCCTATACAATTATGTAATATATCAGCAGCAAAGACTCCTACTACACAGATGATGAAGCTGTGTTTCACACAAAGACACTCGTCAGCGCGTGTTTCAAAACCTTGACCTAGCAGGATTTAGGACTTTAATACTTCATAAGTTTCAACATTTTTAGAGAATTGTAGACTTTTACCCTCCAGACACCTCTTGTTCTGTCTTCTATATCAAGCACAAACAAGGCAGGTGGAGGGCAAAGGATGAAAGTGGTGGAGGTTGAAGAGAAAGAGGGTAGTGGGGGGTTGGAGATATAAATATCCAGAGCAAGATGTGTGTCACCCCCCCTCCAGTGTCTGCTTTTCACTTCTTCTTCTTCTTCTTCTTCTTCTCCTCTTCAAATGGACTGGGAGGCATGAGGAGAGAAGGAGGAAAGGAGGGAGGGAGGGAGAAACTAGGATGGATGGAGGATGTGTCGCTGCCCACTCAAGGGCAAAGAGCACCTTGACAGCTTTCCTCACAGAAAGACAAGTCATGTAATCTTATTCTTCTCTCTTCCTTTCTGTGTATTCTCTCATTTACATTTTCATTTCCTGTCAATGTATTTCTTCCTTCCCCCCTGGAGGCTCCTTTTCCTTTATCATATCCTCACTCAAGAATCTAACCAGGAAATTGTAAAGATAATTACTCACATAATAATTCAACAACAAATCTACGAATTGAAATCATGCAACCTACTGTATATATGTTTAAGTTAGTTCTTACCTTTACCCATGACATATCTTAGTTATATCTCCATATATATTCACGCAAGAGAAAACAATCTCACCACAAGGTCCAATAAGGAAAGCAAGGTGAAGGATTAAGGACATAAAGTGCGTAGTAAAAATTGTAATTCCATTATAACTGGGTAAAAACAGCAAATAAAGATTATGGGATATCATAAAAAGCTCTAAAACAGCCAATAAATGGGCCTGTTTTCTCCATGACTTGTTATACATTTTAAAATACGGGCTAATATTTCTTCATTTCACTCAGATGCTTGGCGTTCACACATATTGGCGAGGTCTCTTGATGGCTCTTGGAACAACAGCCTGGCGTGATATGTTCAAAGACTGCTGTTTCAGAGTTTAAATGTTGCTACAAACCACGAGGTTTCTTTTGAATGTGAATTTGAACGCCAAGCTGTTTCTTTTAAACAAATGTGAAAAGGCTACAATGATTTATAATCTTATATTGATTGTAATCTTCCCACATAACTCACTTGTAGAGGTCTTACTGTATCGGACAAATGGGCTTCCACTGATTCCATTGGAGTATCTG
>NW_022987728.1:810221-821594 GCF_902827165.1 Trematomus bernacchii
CACACACACACACACACACACACACACACACACACACACACACACACACACACACACACACACACACACACACACACTGCATTCAGGTCAGCTGCAGGGCACAGTGACATCAGCCTGATATAAGGATGCTATAGACAAAGGATTATACATGAAGCCTAGATAAATACCCATAATGCTTTAATGTTTCCTAGAATTCAACAGCCAACAATCAAATGAACTCTGTTGCATTTATTTTCCATACACAATCAGTTAGTTCCTGCACTCGATGTACATCTTTGGACTTAAGGGTGAGCACTGACACACACACACACACACACACACACACACAACTGGCTGGACACCATCTGCTGTGCGGTACATAAGTAAAAAATACTGTATTTACATCCCAGGATGGAAAGCTTTTCTTCATGGGAATTATGGGCACAGCTGGAACACGTTTTCGACCAATCACATCGCTCGGACAAACCATGTTCTATTTAGCTTAGTTCAATATAACATTGCCCAGTAATATTCAGCTGCAGCACTGACTGAAACATCCAAACACTGTGTCAGATAATGTGTGTTCATACATTGTGAGACAACATCTGGAGGCTTTACAGCGAGGAACACAAATAAATACTTATTTTTAGAGGTTATACTTCTTCTTTGTAAGTTTTAAAGCTACACATATTGATGGACGTCTCTCTTGCATGTTGCAAGAGGGCTGAAACATGTTGCAAATTCATTTCCAAAAAGGTTTATACATCTTCTCCCCAGGTGGTGATGAAAGCAGATCAAAGAACGTCTCGCCCTCACACTGTTAGAGCCGGTTCCTCCAGATGTTCTTCAGTTCAAACGCAACTAAAGTGGCTCCAGTCTCTGATAGGTCACACTTTGTAATAGTCTATATTCAAGATTCAAGGCTTCATAGCTACAGTGTAGATATGGCAATGAAAAACTGAGGTCACAGGCCAACACTGGAAAAAATGCTGCTCCGAAAACAAGTTCAATTCAAATGAAAACGAGGTAAAACAAATAAAAAAATCTGCCAACAAGTGAAAATTAGATTGGTAAGATTTCTTGAAATAATATGGGATATTTAGAGAAATCAGATCTTGGAGAACTCATTTTGAACTATATTTGACCAGAATCAGGACATGTTGTGTTACAATATAAGCCTCAAATGCTAAAAAGTGTTTTTTTTTTATGTTATTTGGTGATTTTTCTAATAAATATGTAAAAAACCATGTGTTTCATCTGAGATACAACTCAAAGTAAGATTTTATGACTTAACAATATGCTGCATTGTCTAAAAACAAGACCCGATATCTCACTGCAGTGTCACTTCTGAGGTTATTATGTCTTCTATCCGGTGTATTTAACATATTCTGACTAGATATTAGACAAGTATACTTGGCAAGATTTCGAGTTTTTGTAGTGAACAGTGCAACATGAATATATATAGGACATTAAACCAATAAAACAGATCAAATATATGCATGTTATTTATTCATTAATAAAGGGAGCTGAGTTTTTCTTGTTCAATAAACCATCAGTCAACTGCAATTACAGATAGTTATCAATGATTGAAGTATTTTCTTGTGTAAACATATTTTTTTCATTTTTTCCAGTGAGCTTTTTAGTTTAGTAGTCAATCAAACTGAATTTAAATCATCTTTCACAAAACACAAACATATTTTTCCAATCTGTAATCAATATGTTGGTTTTCCCTGGTGTGTTACATTCCAGTTAACACCATTAGGGTCTGACATGTGTTTGACAGAAATGTGACTTAATATGCAAATCACAATTCACATTGTATTAATACAACAGGGCTATAGAGCGCCACAGTGACACGTCCTAAAACCCTGAAGTAAGTTAGCATTTATGATTGATAGATTTATCATTCGAAAATTATAAAAGTAGGATGTGGATATTATCCGGCTGAACAAAACGTGATCCGTCTCTTCAATGTGTCTCAACCACACACCTTATTTCCAGCTATTTTCCTAAATCCTATGGAGAAATTGGATTGCGTTTTGTCGAAGGAACCGGAAGGAGTTTACTTCCGGGTTTTAGGACGCGTCACTGTGGCACTCTATTGACTGGATTCATCAAAAACGCACCACACTCACAGGGGAAATGTACATGATAACAACAGCAGATAAAGTGAGGAAACTAAGCTAAGTATGTTCACGTTATTAATAACACAATAAGTAAAAAAAAAAAAAAAAAAAACACAGCAGATATGTAAACCATCAAGGTTCAAGGTTCAAGGTTCTTTATTGTCAAACTGACATAGCTACAGAGTAATTATGTTGTTGAAAATCTTATGTCACAGGCTTCTCCAACAATGCAACATAATAACAATACAGAGAGCAAGAGCAATACAAAAAGAAAAATAGTTATAAAATAAAGTGATGATGTGGAATAGTGCAGTACGAGTCTATATACAAGTTATTGGAATGATATATATTAGATATTAGATACATATTACTGAGTAGCAGATGAATGCTTTGAAGTTGTTTCAACAGTTCAATTGTTTAACAGTCTCACTGCCCGCGGGAAGAAACTGTCTCCGAATCTTCTTGTCCTTGCCAGGATGCTGCGGTAACGTCTGCCAGACGGCAACAGAAAGAACAGTTTGTGGCTGGGGTGATGGGGGTCTTTGATAATCCGTAGTGTTTTCTTCCTGAGCCGCTGGGAGTAAAGGTCCTCCATGGAGGTAAACGTGGCATTGCAGGAGGTTATATTGCACTTGCATGTATATTGCACACTTTTATATTTACAGTCGGTGTTATTTTACATCAGGGGAATTCCAGTCTATACATTTAATCTGACATTCTTCATCTTTCCCTCTTCCTCTCTGTGGTGTGAACTGAGCTCGATCCACATTCATTTCCCAGAGTGTTACTCATGATAAACTACCCACACTGAAAACACTCCCTTTATTACTTTCACAATGCAGAATCAGATTATCATGATTGCTTTGGTTGAAATACGTCTGGTTGTTCCTTTCTCTGCAATGAAAAGTCACCCAGTATTAAATCAAAACTTTAAGATGTAATGTAAATCAGGAACACCTTACAGTTTCAAGAAGCTTATTAGTTTATCGTTTAACATAGTGGAACAAGCTGTACATCTAATCTGTAGGGATCATAGCTGAGTTACAATTATTCATTATCGGATGTCCAATATTCAGTCCATTTTGGGCTTTACTTTGGGTTCCACCAACTAAAAAATATTGATTTAAGCTGCTAAATGCTTCGCTATGTTCTCAAGTAAGTTGTCTATTTTTTAGTTGTGTAACATTTAGCATCGCCGATGAGTTCACTGAGACTGAACCAAAACATTCAAGAGGATATATCAATAGAAAACCAACCTTTTTAATTGCTTGTGTACAAACATTTTGGTATCTCGAATGTCCAACAACACACAACAAAAACGTTGAAAAAGGCCAACGCAGAGTCAGTTTCTGTTGGCTGCCATGTAAGGAAATGTGCAAGCCAATCAGAGCAGACTGCGCTTTTTAGGAACGTATGAATCGGACAATTAGTATATTATATGTCCCCTTTAAGCCTGCGACTGTAAAACCAAAACAATGTGCTAACAGAGGCTAACATTTTCAGAGGAGTTAGGGGAAACTGCCAGAAGTCGGGGGTACTTTTTCGGTGGCTTTGTCTCTTTGAATCGAATATGAAATAGTGCCTTTTGATATGTTTTGTCTCATGTTTCCAAGGACACAATATAGTAGTAATTGTACTACATGTAGGTAGCACAATGACAAGTAACAGTAAGTAGACCAATTAAGAGTAATGTGCTTTTGTTGACCGGCTCTCTAAGGAATATTATTGTTTTCAAATCCTGAATACAGATGTCTCAAGCAACCTGTTATAATATATAAAAAGCCAACCCAACTTGTTTTGTGAATCAACAGCCATCAATATGCTCCTGAGGAGAAGTTATGACCTTTCATTCCTTCAGGACTCTGTATTTAAGACGTGTTTTTGTTGAAGTGAACATAAATCAAAGAGAAAACCCATTTATAAAAGCTGTTTGGAGAGAGTAAAAGTTCTCTCTGAGTGGCTGTGTTTCACAGAGCCACTCTGCGCTCGCAGCACCAAGTGTTGTTGTGCTTATGGTGCTGCTTTCCACACATCAGCTTAATAGAATTTTGACAGAAGCACCGAGCAGAATACTAACACACACACACACACACCATTATTTATACACACATCCTAAAAAAAGTTGACAGAGTAGAAAGTGTTTGTGCACTTTTGTCCACTTGAGACTCCCTTTCCTTTTCCCTACAAAGCTCCAGTGTCATAACTCCTAATCAGAGCAGCAATAAAAAGTCAGGAGACGCAGAGACTGAGACTCAGAGATAAACAGATACAGTCAAAGTGTGCACTAACACATCTTAATAAACAACACAAACACTACATATGCTCTGCGTGATTTGTAGAAAATATCGCCCCTGAATCTTCGGGGAGCAGTTCTAAAAACTACATTTCAACGCTGCCTAGAATATACTAGATAAAGTATTATTGTAATATAGCACCTGTTTAGTTCTGTAAGCAAAGATGATGGTAATATGTAATGATAATAACAAATAGCACTTTGTTGGCGACATCCACATTTGACAATACGCCAGCATTTATCCATTTACACAAGGAGCCACCTGCCCATCAATTTAATACGCAATTAACATTTGCAAGTGATTTAGGGTTCATTATCTTTGACAGACTTGATCTGACCATTAAAGTATTATCGTATCGTATTATCGTATCGACATGTTGCCTTATTTCTGTTTTGGTTGACCTCTCATGCTACAACCGCCAAAACAAATATGAACAATGTCTATAGAAATATCAAGGAGCATTTGTGATCCCATTTCGATGCCGATTTGGTTTTACCAACAGAAACAATCAATACCGCTCCGTCTATTATCTGATCCACAAACTCTTACCTTATTTCCCTATCAAAGACTGCATAAAAAAAGGTGTCCCAGTCTTGGAAATAAATTGGAAACACAAGGAAGGACCTCCATTTTGTTTACGAGACCTTAACATATAGAATAGAATATATTTTATAATAAATACGGCTGTGGACAGATACTACACTGTAGGTGCAGTTTGATGGCTGAGAAAAACATTTGGTTAAATTCAGAGAGTGATTTAATAAAGCAAACCAAAGTGTATTGTTGTTACGAGTCACGGTGCACACTCATCACTCTCCTGACTGCAAGAGTTATTCATTCCTTTCATATTACACACACAGTAATCTATGTTGTTAATTGTAAAATGACTTCCGCCACGATGCGAAAAACATCTCTGGGCATTTAATATGTAAATCGTACCAATAAATCGAATTAAAAAAAGCTCAGTCCAAACACCGCAGAACAACAGAAGTGCTCGTAAATAAATTATTATGATGGCTCGGAGCATGAATGGATCAGACTAGTTGTATAAACGTTTTAAAATGGCTGAAACTCCTTCTGTCTGTCCACCACCTGCTGCATATTGAGTTCATTATCTCCCTGTTTTCGCTGCCCTTGAAGCAATGAAAATGTTATGATATCTGTGGGGGAAACTTCTGAAGCAATTGGAAACAGGACTCAGAGAGGCACGAGGAGAGCTGGAGCTTTGATGGCAAACACTGACGGTTTATTACGAGTTACGGCCGGAGAGTTGACAAAACAGGTGGTGTGTCACGAGTTGACTCAGCGGTTGCCAAACCAATTCTGAAGAACTCTTTCTGCAGCTCGAGGTTTTAACTAGTTCGGAGTGTAATAATCAACATTCTTTATCAGTGAGACTAAAGCATTATGGACCCTGAATCTAACTAGAGCTCTCGTCCATAGAAAAGAATGTGCGCCAGGGAACCTACGACCCTGAACAGTAAACTACCTCATGGCGGCTTGTGCTCTGTCATAGACTGGCAACAACAATGCGCCCAAGCTGCTGCTCCTTAAGAGAGATAGCAGCAATACCCAAGGCCGTAGACTTATGCCATGGGAAAGAGACAGTGAGAGGGGAAAATGATGTCGAAGGTTGAATACCTAAGCAAATGATTCCCTAACAATACCTGATTATTTAAATGTACCTTAAGGCGAGATACCCCAGGTGAATTGGGTAATTTTTTTAACTTAAAGATATCAGCTAAACATTTCTCCAGTTAATTACTTACAATAAGGCAATTGTTTTTTGTATTACAAGTTTTCTGAAATAGCATGTTTAAATATGCAAATGAACCATTATCTCATGAAATATGCGCATATTTTAACACATTTCAGGAACCGAAATCTGAACTTTGGATAAAGCCAGGATCAAAGTTATTGTTTCATTTTGTAGTCATATTAGTATCTAAGGCTTTTACAGAAGGGATTTTGGATATCTCTTTGTATCACTCCATAAATCAGAAAATACTGTCAACAGCCCTAAAATATCAATTTTCACCATGTTTTTAGGTATAAAATGTTATATAATTCAGGCTATGAATTATATATGACCAAACCCTTCTGTAAAAGCCTTCATAATATTGATAGGAATATAACTGGAAGGTTTGGTGTATGTAACTGCTACTGAAGTGGAAGTTTCGAACTCAGAGTAGGAGAAAAAACTCATTTTGAGAAAACGACCTTTAAAGATTGCAGTGTGACGCTAGCTAAACCCTCCTGTTATCTGGATGATAGCTTGCGCATCGACGCACTCCGTGAAGGTATTTCATGTTCGGGGTCATTTGTTTTTTGTCTAACCTTGCTTTGTGCAAGTGACAATTGTTGTCGTCTTCTCTGTGAACGTTTTTTTCGCCGTTATTTTGCCATTTTCAGATTTAAGTTTCTAGCGGAAAGCTAACCAGGAAGTGCTTTAGCACACCACGTGACGCATCTGAACGAATCACGTTGTCAGAAATTGACACCAGCCAATGAGATTTCGTTTCTTGGTTTAAGACCCCTTTGTACTTTCACGATTGGTTGCTGATACAAAGGAAATTACCATATTTGGATCCGATGAGATTGTGCAGGAGACACGGAGCTTTCCAACGATACCTCTGAAGACATGGTGCAAACAGCACCCGCGGTACTTTATGTTACGTTAGAATGCTAACTTTTGGTGAATGTAGGAGAAATCTACAGACGCAAATAGACAAACTATAGTAAAATAAACACTTAAATGTGTATTTTGTACGTTTTCCTTCCAAAAGCCTGAAAGAAAACATGTTATGGAATCAAAATAGCACAAAATCTCAAAATTGACCAGTGCAGGAAAAACGATGTTTTTGCCTGCCGTGTCTCGCCTTAAGCGTTCAATAAGTCTGTTTTGTTTCCACCTCATGAGAGACATCCTGATTTTCTTTCTTGACATTTCTAAAGTTCAGCTGTAATCCGTCTTCTGTCTCTTCCTATTTGCGGATTAATTAATCTCATTTGGCAGGAAGGTGCCTTTAAGATTCCTCTTTCATGTACACTTTATAGAGTGGTGCAGTGATGACGTATTTTTCTAGGCCGACCCGGAAGTAAGCTGCGCATGGGTTCTCTCGACAAAACAGCAATGGGATTTCCGCATAGGCTTTTGGAATATTGTAAAAAATAAGATCTGTGGAAAACGAACCCGTTTGATAAATGCACGTTTTGTTCAGCCGGATAATCTCCACACGTCTCTACCCTACTTTTATAATTTTCTAATCGTAAATCTAATCGCCAGAAGCAAAATGCTAACGTTATGCTATAATCAAACTACAGCAGGGTCGCACGACTTCAACGTCACGCCAACTTAAGATCGATATTCAAACATACAGATTCTAAATGGTACAAGTTGAAGCGTTTGTTTGAACAGTTTTCAGGAGGCAGGTACTTGCTTTCAAGCAGAACAGGGCAAACAAACTTAGCGGGAGTGTTTACGTGTTCGGCGTAATGACGTACAACATCCTCAACAACTTCTGTAGTCCTATTCAGCCACTTGTTAACAACCATCGTTTTTCAGACACGTCAACTCTTCAGAAATCACCAGCGGGGTCGCTGCTGATGGATTTAATGTCCTAGAACAAAATGTGATCCGTGTCTTAAATTTGTGTCAACCACAGACCTTATTTCCAGCTATTTCGCAAAATCCTATGGAGAAATCCCATCGGCTCTGAGACGAGGGAACAGGAAGTGGTGAAATGCTGACTCACTTCCTGGTTTTAGGACTCGTCACTGCACCACTCTATACCTTCTTGCCTCTGTGTTTCATTCACTCTCAGTTCAGTAATACTGTCTGATAAAAGGTGGTGTGGGGGGGGGGGGGTCTCAGTCAGGAAACACAATGAGTTTCTCCTGCTGATGTGTGTAAACAACGCGTAGTACATACGTTTGCTCATATGTCTTTCTTTACCAGATACAATGCTGATAGTGATGAAAAATGCTCCATTTCCATTTCTTATCGAGTGACATTTTCCCATTCTTCCGCCTCATTCACTTCTCCCTCCTTTTACTCCCCGTGGGGTTAGGAATACAAATGTGCGCAGTGGGAGTGAAGCTATATGAACTAAAAGGCACTTATTAAACATCAATATGTCTTTGTGGAGTAAACTGGGAGACCAGTAGAGGACATACTGCAGTGGCAATGGAAATGTATTTTAAGATTTATTTCTATACATCTATATTTCTGGTCTTCTATCATTTGGTCTTTTTTAGAACAGTTCGATTGATCCAGAATATTTAATATTGTATATTATTTCTGATACAGTATGTCTCTTCTACTGTAGATATGTTTAAATTTGCTGTTTTTTTTCTTTACTTTATTCCACCTTTCAAATGTCTAATGCCTGAAAACACTGCCGCTGTAATCCTTTCCTAAATGTGGGATAAATAAGGCATCCATCCATCCATCCATCTATAGTTGAGATAATGTAGCTGGTTGTGATTAAAATGTAACATGAGAGTATTTAACATGATCTTAACAAGCAGATGGACTTCGCCCAGTTGTCATGGAATTGGACGATTTCCATTTTCTTTTTATTGACTTCTTGTCACTGCCGGCACAAAAGCTTTCTATCCCTGACCTTGGAAGAGAAAATACATCTCCCCAAAGCTCTGCTTCGTACACAGCAAGGCTGGAGGGAAAGTGCTTAGGATAAAACATCGTATTGAAACATCTCCGGCACCTTGACATGGGTCAAATGTGCAAAAGCTGGATCTTGTGGTGATTTGTTTACTCGAATGATGTTTACATGATCAACAATGGACTGTTTCAGTCGATATGTTGCCTTGACACTTCCTTTCCTTCCCGTCCATTTATATATCTCAAGGTTATTTTCCCTATTCCTTTTTGTCCTCATATCCCTCCTTGAATGCTTCAATTTTTCCTCTTTTCTGTCTTCAACATTCTCCTTGATTTCTCAGCCTTTTCTCAGTTTCTTTTAATTCAACTTGTATTTCTTTCCTTGCTCCCGTCCTTCCTACATCCTTCCTTCTTCCCTTTAAAGGGGACCTATCATGCAAAATGCACTTGTGTACGTCTTTTCTACATGAATATGTGTCCCCAGTGTTCCAGGGAACTCACCAAGTGTCAGAAAACACAACCCTCTCTATTTTCCTCCATACCCAAATCTCTAAAAAAAAGGGGCTGCAACGGATCTGATAAAAACTGATCCAGATTTGAACACTGTCCTGACGTCAGGACGGTGGCGCTACGGCTATTGGGCCAACTCCACCAATCAGGAGGAGACAGCCACGGCCATTGACGTTCGAAAGCGCTGGAGACGCTGTAGTACATATGCCAGGCCTGTAGATGGTGCTGTTCTCACTGAATCAGCCCTTGCAAAAACAGATCTAAAAAATGTCAAATTGAGCAAAATGAGGCATGGCTAAAATGCATGATCTGTTTGGTATTTTGAAAAAAAAAAAGTATAAATATGCCTTATATAGGTATGGTCCTACACTATATTATTCAAATATAGCATGATAGGTCCACTTTAACTCTTCCCTGCTTTATTCTGAAAATGTGGTTTTCCTCCCTCCCTTCCTATTCTTTCCCTCTTCTAAAATGTATTAGTAGTAAAACCCTGTTCTAGTGATCTCTCCTCCTCTCTCTGTCTCGCAGGCTTTTTCCATCATCTATCATTTCTCTCCCTAAGATCTTTGACTTTTCCCCTCTTCCCCATCTCTGAGTCTCTCCCTCTCTTCGGCGCCCGGAGGCTCGTCTCCGGCTTTGTGTTTCTCTGAGTGTGTGTGCTGTGTGTAATCTGGAGTCCCTCCACTGATTTCAGAAGCTCTGTTCTGCTCTCCTTTGTGTCTCAGAGCGTACGCACTGCGATCTGATATCTGTCGGCCCAATTTACACACGCTGTATTGTAATGCCTTGTACCAACACAGACACAGTCCACACACATACACACACACACACACACACACACACACACACACACACACACACACACACACACACACACATCCAGAGCTGCATATTGTTCCCTTACTTCACAGGCACAGTCCTACATTTGTTATAGTTGTGCATTCGAGACCTCCCAATCTTGATTTTTCGGCATTAGTGACGTGAGAGGGTTGAGCTAAATACAACCAAATGCTGAAAGATACCTTGAGACCATTATGATCTTAATGAACTGAAAACACAGAGAAAGCGTTCAAGTTGCAAGACAAATGCACAGAAAACACTGAGCTGTAGCAACCTGTCAATCACAATGTAGCCACGCCCTAAATCATACCCAACTTTATCAGGTTTTTTTATTTAAATGACACTATTTAGTATACAACATTTAAGCAAATACTGTATAAAAGAAGACTTGAAACTAATGACTAATTGACTGAGGTAAGAAAATCAAGCGAAAAGTATGTCATTTTTCAAATAGACTTCCATACAATCAGACTTCTTTTTGCAGCCGGTGGAGTCGCCCCCTGCTGGATATCTTAGAAAATGCAGGCATCTGCTTATTTAGCTTAAACCCTATTCTGCTTTTTGGAGTTTTCCCTCTGCTGTGGTGTGTAATTAAGGTTGTAGTGCTTTTTGAACATTGAACATTGAAGCATGGAGACATGTCAGAAGCATGGAGACATGTCAGAGTAAAGACACAACATACAAAGAAAGACCCTGAAAATGAGCAGAATAAGTCCTCTTTAACTTTTCAGACATGGAGGTTGGTGCTTGTCACAGACCCCCTCAACCTCCTCTTTAATACTGACGAACACAGACAAACACACACAACACACACACACACACACACACACACACACACACACACACACACACACACACACACACACACACACACAGATGGAGGGGTTATGGTGTATCACATTAGCTGTGCAGCTTTGTGTTAATGGCCTTTACATCATCCAGCAGAGATTAATCGTTGACTCTTAGACCTGTTAAACACATACATCCTTCTGTCTCT